>NC_079169.1:58062388-58069888 GCF_947568905.1 Ostrea edulis | reverse complement strand
AATAACTACTTCATCCTATAATGTAGTCAGATAGTTCAGATTTTCCATCATGCTTTAAGGGTATAATTCACTTGTACATATTACTTTGCTTTCCAGCATTTTGACTTTCCGTTGCGGTTTAATTGTCTGATTCCTGAGAATGTTCACAGTCAGATCTTCAGTAATGCTGAGCAAATCATGGAGGTGAACAAGACACTGCTGGAGTACATGGAGCAGACCTCTGTGGGTGAAGCCTTTCAGTATCTGGCACCTTTCCTGAAACTCTACTCATCCTATGCCAACAACCACGAAAATGCAATTACTCTAATGCAGGTAGTTTAGCAAATACTCTAATGCAGGTAGTTTATTTAATTTTTTATCTCACAACAGAGATAATAATATTGTGATGGGGTAGTTCACTGTTTGATAGTGGACAGTGTTGCAATATTGTCAGATAGTTACTCTGTGATATCAGCACTTTTAAGGGGCATGGATACAATTCTGGTATAAAAAATTACTTTATTATTAATTAGTAACATGGTAGTATTTGATTTGTGTAAAACATAACCCAAAGCAATAAAAAAACTCAAATTTCAAAAACTGATATAAAGATATTTGAGACGTCTAAACTTTTCATTTTCAAAACAAGGCATGAGCCCTGTTTATGTTTACACGTTGTGTGACACAATTTTCTCACATTATCACCAGTGTGAGATCGACTTTACTCATGTGAGATAGCCATGTGAGATTTTTCTTTCTCACATTATCACCAGTGTGAGATCAACTTTGACCATGTGAGACAGCCATGTGAGATTTTTCTGTCTCACACTGCTGCGACGTCACTTGATTATGACGTCATATATTTTCTACGATATACGTTACACAGTGAAGATTTACGTTACAAGGTGAAGTAAAATATTTTGCATTATTTTCTTTACATTTTAATGTAGTATAGCTTTCTGGTCAACAACCTTGAGGTTTTTAGTTTACACTTACAGTGTAAACCATTTTCGGGTATGCTCTTTCTGCTTATCAAGTTAGTTTTTGCATCGAAGTTCAAATGAGGATTTTGATAATTTAGAATTTTCTCAAAGCTCCTAAATTTATGCACTAAACTGTAGGTAAAATGTGAGAAAAATAAACCTTCATTATTTACTCGTGTGGGATAGGGAAATTCCACCTCTGGAACAAGATTCGCTGTCTAGGACTCGGCAAAGCCACATCCTAGACTGCGAATATTGTCCCCTTGGTGGAATTACCCTTTCCCACACTCGTACTAATGAAGGATTCTATTTAGTCAACATGGCACTAAAGTTGCAGCTTTGGAGAGAGAAAAACTTTTACCATAAAATTTTTCAGTTTTTACTTCTTTGTGCTAGCTCCCTAAATTGATTTAGCAATAATCTATGTCGAAATTCGGCATGCTATTGACATACTTTTTAGAAATCTTGGTGTTCTCACCTCTGCATGTGGTTTACTAACGTTTGTTTACAGTCCTATAAAATGGACGTGCATTCGTCTCTCTCTACTTATAGATTAGAATTGTGTTTACAAATACAATTTAGGAAGCTGGGTTTTATATAAAATACAAAATGCATCCTTTTAAAAAATATTTTTAATCCACTTATTTATGAAAGATAATTATTTCTATAGTAAAAAACTGTCAACTTCATTTGAGCTGTTTGTAGCAAAAAAGACACTTATCTTATCCAACAATGTTTTTCAAAAAAAAAAAACATAATGGAAAAAACGTGACATCATTTTTTGCATGTACTTGTAAAGAAAAAGGTCACAATTACCAGTCATGAGTTGGTTGTCATCTTTGATTGACTGTAATATCTTAACAACAATCAACATTGCTCTAATATTTTGAGGAATTGTTCTGTATAGTTCACACTTTAGCACTAAAATACTTAAGGGCCCTTTTTGCAAGGAACGGCTCATTTGAAAAATCGTGTCCATACCCCTTTACCGGTAAATGATGAGATATGCTACTGCTGATCCATTTTGTTCATCACACATCTGTGTTTCATTTTTAAAGGCAAAAATCTATCTCCATAAGCTGTGCTGTGAGGCTTGTTCTCAGATTTGTTTCTCATGAATTACTTTTTGGCCGGGTTGCACAACATGCACAACGTCCAAACAGCTTATAGATTGGTGAATGACGGGCGGGTGTCCCTGTAATAGGGTACCTACTTTGTGTAATCAACTCCTCTCACACCTCCAACATGACACAAAGTTTGTACAGTTGTTATGGATATATTGAAGATGTGCATATGCCTTTTTGAAAGTGATCAAACATTTTTCAAAAAATTTAGTCATTTTTAGCTCACCTGAGCTGAAAGCTCAAGAGAGCTTTTCTAATCGCCTGTTGTCCGTCGTCTGTTTGTCTGTAAACTTTTTACATTTTCGAGTTCTCCAGAAACACTGGGCCAATTTCAACCAAACTTGGCAAAAAGCATTCTTTGGTAAATGGCTTTCATGTTTGTTCTAATGAAGGACCATGCCCCCTTCAAAAGGGAGATAATCACAAAAATGCTAAAATAGGGGGGGGGGGGTCATTTAAAAATCTTCTCAAGAATGACTGGACCAGAAGAGCTGAAATTAGGTCTTTCATATTTGGTATAGAGATTCTTTATGGAAAGACATTTTGACACAATGGTTTTTGACCTTGGAGTTTGATGTACAAATGTACTTTAAGAAAAACCTGACCTATTTAATATCTCCTGAACTATTTAAGGTAGAGCCATCATATTTTGTACATAGATTCTTTATGGCAAGACCTTACATTTCATCCTATGTTGACCTTGAACAATGGCAGGGCCAAGGTGGCTCAGGTGAGTGATGTGGCCCATGGTCCTCTTTTATTCATTTGCACTTAATATAATTTTCACATCCTTGGACTTTCAAATGTTTCAAACTTAAATGTCAGTGGGGGCATTTGTGTCATACTGCACATCTAGTATGTATATTCATAGTGTTTTTCATATGATAAGAAATACTTATGTTTGATAGTACTATGTAAATATAATCTGCATGTTGTTGTAAGGTACATGTACTGGGATATATTGTGAATAGATGGTAACAATTTTCATCACTTTTCCAGCACTTGACAATAACCAATCAGATAGATGCGTTTCCATAACAACGTTAGCTAATTTGTTGTCAATTTTAATCTGCATGAATTTTTAGCAATTAGAATATTAATTTTTCTGAAAGTTAGAGACTTCTGTTGAGTTAGTTCTGGGGCATGTAACAAGTCTGTTTTTATACTTTATAGCTGTGAAATGTAGTCTCCCCTCTGTGGTCAAAATCCACTATTATGGTTTTCATGGGAACCATGCATCACAATAACAAAATGTTTAATTTTTGTTGTTTTGTGGGACACATTCTCTACTTTGATAATTTTTCTAATTCTGAACCCCTTGAGAAAGTTTTTCTTTTTCATTGAGAATTGCTAGGTTATTTTTAGGTCTTGTGTCATGTGTGGCATTTGCTTGAAATTGAGAAAATGATTCATATATAAAAGAAGTAAAAAATAAAAAAATAAAATAAAAAGAATGCAAACTAGGTATGATAAGGTATAATCGGACTGCTTGTGACTTTCAATTTGGCTAAAGCTTACCTCATTAATTAAGTTTACTTAACAATTTTGAAGCAAAAATTGTAATCCTGTGAAGGAGATTTATGAACAAGGGTATCCTGCTTTCATTTTTTTTTTATTGTTTGGGAATTTGGAAGTAAAAGTTGTGGAAAATATCTGCTTTTTACCATTGGGAATGGGGCCTTATTTTGCCCCCGTACAGACCCTAAAAAACTGTGATTGCTCTTAACTTGCAGTCTCTTCTACTACCAGGTAGTTCTCACTTTCCAAAGTCATGTATGGCTATTTACGCATTATACATCTATCGTGATTTTCATGTTCGAGGTTTGTCTCGTGAATTACAATCTGTTTTGTCTGTGATACATAAAACATTGTCAAGGAATAAGCATGGATGATATTGTTTGAAATTATATTCATATTCGTAAAATCATAACACTGAGTAATGACTCATAGTCAATCTGATTAAAATCAGCTCCTTGATCCACTCCTCTCTTTTTTTAATGTCGGCTACACGAGCTGATTTTAATCAGATTGGACTCTCCAAACTTAATGTCACACCTACATATGGTCTTGCAATGCATTTGGTGGCACTTTTGTGTAATTGAGGGGGTGATGAACAAGTTTAACTTAGAATTTCACTGAGCTATTGAGTATTTAAGTTATGTCAGAATGCAAGTGGGATCTTTTGAATTGTTAAGTCTATTACAATATGCTTACTAAGTTACTAGAGTACAGTTAGCATGATCCACCATAGATGACCTCATGTCAGATCACAAGCTACAATGTAACCATGATACTTCTCCTCTGGACACATGACTGCAGGCCATATTGAATTCTCTTCTGTGCTTTCATGATATAAAAATTACTGTAAAATCTTTTTATGCCCCCCCCCCCCCCCCTTCAAAGAAGAGGGGCATATTGGTTTGCACCTGTTGGTTGGTTGGTCGGTCGGTCGGTAGACCACATGTTGTCTGCTCAATATCTTAAGAACCATTCACTTGATTGTAATGATACTACATATGTGGTTAGGTTATGAGTAGAATTTTAAAGTTCAAATGTCAATTGTTAATCCACTCTGGATATACATGTAGGAAGACACTGTCCGCTCAATATCTTGAGAACCCTTTGCTTTACAGACATGAAACTTGGTAGGCTGGTACATCTTCAAAAGAAGATGACCCATATTGATTTTGAGGTCACATGGTCAAAGGTTAAGGGTCAAACTAGACATATGAATATACTGACCGCTCAATGTCTAAAGAACCCTTCGCTTGACAGACATGAAACTTGGTAGGCTGGTACATCTTCAGAAGTAGATGACCCCTATTGATTTTGAGGTCACATGGTCAAGGGTCAAACTGGACATAGGAATATACTGACCACTCAATGTCTAAAGAACCCTTCGTTTGACAGACATCAAACTTAGTACACTGGTACGTCTTCAGGAGAAGATGACCTATATTGATTTTGAGGTCACATGGTCAAGTGTCAAAGTGGACATAGGAATATACTGTCTGATCAATATCTTGAGAACCCTTTGCTTGACAGATATCAAACTTGGTACACTGGTTACATCTTCAGGAGAAGATGACCCTTATTGATTTTGAGGTCAAATGGTCAAAGGTCAAGGGTCAAACTGGACATAGGAATATACTGTCCAATCAATATCTGGAGAGCCCTTTGCTTGACAGACATCAACCTTAATACACTGGTACATCTTCAGGAGAAGATGGCCACTATTGGTTTTGAGATCACATGGTCAAAGGTCAAACTAGACATAGGAATATACTGTCCACTTAAAATCTGGAGAAACCTTTGCTTGACAGATATCAAACTTATATAGGTACACTGGTACATCTTAAGGTGTAGATGACCCCTCTTGATTTTATAGTCACCTGGTCAAGGGTTAAACTGGACATAGTAATATATTGTCACCTATATTTTAAGAATCGTTTGCTTGATTGACACCAAACTTGGTACACTGATACAGCATAAGGAGTGGATGACACCTATTGATTTTTAGGTCACATGATCAATCCACTCTGGACATAGGAAGATATTGCTTGCTCAATATTTTGAAACGGTTTGGCACTGCTATCAATTAAATAATGCATGTGTATAACCCTTTTCAATTTTGCACCATGAGGGGCATACATATTTTACAAACATTTCTTTTTTACACACAGTGTAACACTATTGTTATTATAATAATAATAAAATTTATATAGCGCCTTAAGCAAATTACTCTAAGGCGCTTTACAAGAGTAAGAAGAGGAATGCAACAATAAAACACAAACGAAATTAAATGACAGTATGACATAAGATCTTATATCTGTAAAATTATCAAATTAAAACACTGTAATTAAGGTGTGTTTTTAGTCCCTTACCGACGAAGTCGAAGGGGACTTTAGGTTTGAGCTCTGTCCGTTAGTCCAGTTTTCCACACTTTTTTTCTCTGTTCTTGCAGATATTTATTTTATATTTCGTATGTGGCTTTGCCATAACAAGTTACAGATCAAGTTTGAATTTCGTCTCGGTCCGTTGATTTTTCACTTAGTTATGGCCCTTGGACTTAGAAAAATAGCATGAATTATCAGTTTTCCGGACTTTTTTTGGTTGTGCTTGCAGATATTCATTTGATATTTGGTACATTGCTTTGCCATAACAAGTTACAGATCAAGTTTGAATTTCATCTTGGTCCGTTGATTTTTCATTAAGTTATGGCCCTTGGACGTAGAAAAATAGCATGAATTGTTAGTTTACATCCAAGTTTCTTATCTCTGTAGATAAGAATTAAGAATACTACACTCATTAAAACTTCTAGCATAGTAATACTACAATATAGATAAATTATTCATGATTATCTACATGTCACAGTTTATTGACTTGGTTAAAGACCTAAACCTAATTATAAATTTGTCTTTTTTCTTGGTTTAGTCTCTACTCGAATAGTAGTTGATTTCCAATCATTCCTATCCTGGTTCCCCAATTTTTCCTTTTACCATAACCTACATAATGAACTTTGAATATTGTTATGGTACAGTGATTTTTGCAACCGGTAGGGGAGTATGTATTGCCATGCAATACTCTTAGAATGCTTGTTTTAAAATTAGTTTTAAAAAAAAACACCAAACAACATATTTTTACAGGAATGGAGACAAAAAAGTGCAGGCTTCAATGAATTTATACAGAACCAGGAGGAGAAACCAGATATGATGGGGTTAAAGGTCAATGCATTACTTATAACCCCAGTACAGAGAGTTCCGAGGTATGTATGCTTTACTTTGTGATTATGGAGAAACTTGAGAAAGGATGATTTCGTCAAGAAACTGTTCTTGTGTCTAAACATGTTATGACACCTACATTATACAACAAGCATGTTCAATGCATCTCAGATAAATTCAAGGAGATTATGGATTTTGTTCTCTTTGTTAGCAGGATTATGGTAAAAGTGTTGAATATATTTTTGTGAAATTTTCCTGAAAGACAGCTCTCATGATTGGCAAGAAGTGATAAAATTTTGGGAGCTATATATACATGTATGCAATCTTGTGGGCAAGATGAATTCCTCTCACATTCATTTACTAAGAAAGATACTTCTGAAAATGCTGTGATTAGAGATAAGGAACCTTTGTGAGGGTTTGCGGTCTCTGAAAATGGAATGTTATTATTAGTTATCTTTTCACTGCTCTTTCGCCAAACCCTCTTTAGAATTGAGTCGCGGGTCTTCCAGATGAGACCTTATAGACAGAGGTCCTATGTCACAACAGGCGTTGCCACAATAAAGAACCCTCACTGCTATCGTGTTATGTCCTGCACAATAAAGAACCCTCACTGCTATCGTGTTATGTCCTGCACAATAAAGAACCCTCACTGCTATCGTGTTATGTCCTGCACACCATGCATAGGTCTACAGT
>NC_079169.1:57929888-58057388 GCF_947568905.1 Ostrea edulis | reverse complement strand
GATAAACATGACTGAAGAAGACCAGTTACACAGTCGTAATATTTATAGAAAGTTTTTAGAGTTTTTTTAAGATTTCATTTTGAAAAAAGAGACTTTTTATATATATATATATATTGAAATGCTTCACTTAGTGGCATTGTTAAAATCACTGCCATCGTGCATGCACATGTTGCTAATTTTGATTGGATAATAGTTAATAATTTTCATCATAAAACATTGTTTTCAATGAATTGCTTTGAAAATTATACTGTATCTATTTACTGAAGTGCTTGACAGATTGACAGGGTGAAAGTTACTGACCAAGAAGTGCATGCATGTTGATATTTTAATGAATTCTGCTTTAACTTATATAACTTTCCAATATTAAGATAAAGGAAATAAGGTGAAATTTCATTGTATATAATGTATATTGAGTGATTTAATGGAACTTACTATAACAAATGGCACCATTTTTAAGTGGGGTGGGGTGGGGAACATCCATAAAGGTCCCCATAACAATTAACACTAGTTTTGCAGTTGTGAAACAGCAAAATGATTTGACTTTTTTTCAAGAAAAAAAAATTCCTTATTTACAGAGGCTGTTCAGAAAGTCAGTGACATAGCAACCCACATAAATAACCACATTAAGCAACATGAGAACTTCCAAAAAATGCTCAGCATTCAGAAGTGCTTTGATAAGTCTGCTCCCAAAATCCTCACTCCAGGCCGAGAATTCATCAAGGAAGGAATTCTAAAAAAGGTAAATTTATTCAGGAAAATTGCATTTACATGTGTATGATATATGCTAGGCTGATGTTGCAGTATAATTTTCCTATTAAATGGTTTTTGGTTTATTCAAATCAGTCCATTACTGAACAGCTACATCTAGAAGTGATTGTTGGTTTTTAATAAAGGGACATGGACACAGTTTGAGCTGAAAATTTTCAAATTTTATGTTTTCATTTTTAAAGTTTAGACTTTTCACATTTTCGACTTCTTCTCCAGAACCGATGTGGTCCATGGGCCTCTTGTTGATTTTTAAAGTCAGTGCCTGATTAACACTGTTAGGGCCATTTTTTGTCCAAAGAATGGTTTATTTGGATGTTAATATTTTCTTTGATTTTTCTGAATGTATTGGATGGGCATATTTTGCAGTGTGAGCATTGTTCTTGTTTGTTGTGTGAAAATTAGTAAATATATTGGATGGGCGGATTTTGCAGCTTGGCCATTGCTAACTGTAAAGGCTACTTCAATGTATTGCAGAATCTCAGTTCAGTAGCACATGCACTTCTTGCTATATAACTATCATGTACTGTAACTCTGAAATGGAGTGCAAGAAGTAGACTTGTATGAAAGGCTAGTTCTCATCAAATGATGAACCACCATAAGATCTTGTATATCCTTATCGCAGGTCTCCAAAAGGGGAGGGAAACCCCACGACAGAATGTTCTTCCTGTTCTCGGACATCTTGATTTACGGGAAGCCCAGGCTGCTAGACAGTATTAACAGTTCCTACACCTGCTGTTGTGTTCTGCCTCTCAAACACTGTGAACTGGAAACCGTGTTCGGGGGCACCAAACGGGGTACGCAGGAAAAGGCGGAGGCAGGAGGCATGTTTAAGGTTAGATACTGAACAGCTTGCATAGATAAAACGTTTACCTGTTTTCTAAGGCATTGGGTGATAGGATCTCTCAGAGTACCTGTATTAAAATGAACCTACCTGTTTTCTTGGAAGCATTAATTCATGGATTTGGAATTTATTATCCTCACTGATATATTCCTATTAAGGTTTAAAGAAATTAATTACTTGGTTTTTAGTTTAAACAATTAGCCAATTTTATCCTCAAATGAATAAATTAAAATTTCTCTCGTGCGCTCATTCGATGCCAAAAAAAAAAATCCAGAATTCCCAACTGCATTTTAAAAACTCTCAGGAGTCTATAAAATGTTTGACTAAGTTTGGGTCATTCCAACATTTGCATAAACAGTTTAAATTTTGCAAATGGCTGTTGGGGTTATTTAGTTCCAAATATTTCATTGCGATGGCATTTAAATATCTGCACAGATTTGAAAAGGCACAAATTTTTAATTCTGCCATTGGACATTGTTGGAGATTTTTCAGATGCTTGCTCTGTGTTGGAACTGTTTATAAGTTGTGGGTTTTGAATTTTAAAAAACACTTCATCAGTTTTTTATGAAATAAAAAGAAAGAAAATAAACACCCTTCCCATTTAGTTTTGACAAAATTTGCTTGAGAACCAAGTACTTAATTTTTTTAGCCTAAGATATGCATGTATCTATGTGATGATAATTCACAGTGTCGGAAATGCAAATGACAATGGTAACTTTGCCAGTATGTGACATTGCACTTACAATCTCAGATTACCTGTAAAGAGGAGAGTTTGCTGCTATTCTCAAATGACCCAGACGACATGAAGAGCTGGATTACTGCACTGGACTCCACTATCAGGTTCATTAAAATTCAAATATCACTAGATGTGCAAGTACAATGTATTTCATTCAGGAACACTTGCGATTTACATGAAACACCAATATTTTATCGGTGCCTGGTCCAGGAAACATCAAAAAGTTTCCTAATGCATATATGATGTTCTTAAGTCTTGTTCATTATATTCAAGGAAACTGAATAACAATCGTTCTACTTTACGAAAACCAAGCAGCAATAAAGCTCCAATGAGGGGAAGATCACTATGGAAACAAAGAAAACTGGAAAAACAGAGAGATCAACAGGTATCAAATGTTAGAATGAAAAAGATTCGATGGTTAGACAGCATTTTCATATTAACAGATTATTTCATGTGTGGCATTTTATAAAGTCAGATCTTTAAAGCTGTATGATCAAATGTTCATGTATTATTTTTGTACAGAATTACTTTAAAGCAGATTAATTAGTTTTCAAAGTAATTATAAACTTTCCCTTTAATGTTTACTCTTGAAAACTTTTGCAAATAAAAAAAAAAGTGGGAAGATTATTTAGAAAGTAAATATAGCAGGTACACATAAATGTTAGGCATCTATAAATAGCCTCACACGCATCAGGGGAATCCTAATATAATGTCTATAACTCAGACGCAACTGTCTTAACTTTAAGGCTGAAAGAACATAAAACAACGAATTACTAAAAGGTATTTGATATTTTTATTTCTCTTAAACTTATGGCACGGTACCGTAGTAACAAAATACACAGCTCTACACAGATAAAACCACCAACGATCTCTTACCTCAACTGGACATGTGACTGTCACTTGATTTGTGCTTTAAAAAATGGCTGAGTGATGGTTGTTTATAAACACCGATTTAGAATTTTAAAAAATATTCTGGTTAAAACAGGTGAAATAATGTATGACATGTCGTACAGCCTCATAAATACGTACGTGCGATGATTTAACATTTTTACAAGGTGGAAAAAATTAGTCAAGATTTGGACCATACAACTTTGATCATGTCAGAGGCTAATTATCTAGCATGATATGACATATATCCTATATGTTAGATAGTTAAATATGGCATTTTATTATGTCAGATGAAGAAATGGCATCTTGTACATACATGATATATAATATCATAATAATTTATTGTAACAGAGACATTTTTAGCCTCTAAAGAGTATCGAACCTTGGACCTCTTTCATGCCACTCAAGTGCTCTACCAATCGAGCTAAAGGATTAACTCCCTAACCAGAGAAAGCAAGAAGGCAATATAGTACTTTGTCCATCTTTCTATACACCTCTTATTAGCTCACCTGAGCTGAAATCTCAGGTCAGTTTTTCTGATCATATTTTGTTCATTGTCAGTCTGTCCGTCCGTAAACTTTCTAACATTTCTTACTTCTTTCCCAGAACCACAGGGTCAATTTGAACCA
Organism: Ostrea edulis; assembly: GCF_947568905.1. Classification (NCBI taxonomy): domain Eukaryota; kingdom Metazoa; phylum Mollusca; class Bivalvia; order Ostreida; family Ostreidae; genus Ostrea; species Ostrea edulis. The sequence goes on along the minus strand of NC_079169.1, from coordinate 58,053,526 downwards.
AACTTGCCTTAAAGCATGCATAGGTAAAGAAAAATTTGATTCTTAAGAACCAAGGGACCAGAAAAGACAAAACTTATGTGAAAACTTCCATATTGAATGGAATTTCAGATTTGTTCAAATAATGACCCCAGGGGGTAGGGTGGGGCCATAATAGGGGATCAAGGTTTTACATGGGGATATATGGGAAATATCTTCAAAAATTTCAAGAATGCAGGACCATGATTTGTCATATTGATATGCATGTATCCCTGGGTAGTATATATTCAAGTTTGTTCATATCATGGCTCCAGGGGGTAGAGTGGGTCCACCAGAGAGGTACTAAAAATTTATATGGAGGTATACAGGGAAAAATCTCTTTCTCTGATTAGTCATATTAGTAATCATCAGGTAATGCAGATTCTAGTTTATTCAAATCATTGCCTTGAAGGGTAGAGTGGGGCCTGAATATGGGGAACATCTTTTAAAGAGAACAGCAAGGCCATGATATTCATATCAATATTGAAGCATCCCCATGTTATGTGGAAGGAGGTGGGGCTAGTTTGAGATTATGATATGGAGTCAAAATTTGTCATGGGATTAAAGAAGGTAAAAATGAATTACAGCAGGGTCTCGATAACTCAGGTGATCATTGTGGTTAATGGGCCTCTTGTTCTTGTGAATGTCAATTCTCCTGCAGTTTGCTTTGCACAACACTTCTTACCATCATGTTCAATTAACATATAATCTGATTGGTAGTTCTTGAATTTTGAACATTGCATGATGCTTTGAAATTCAATAAACAAGAAGTACCGATGGAGTATATATACAAACTGACCATTTTGAGGATTAAGGAGGTATGCTACACCAGAGAAATTTGATATGGGTGAAAAGTGGAGGATATGTACAACAATATTTTGAAATTGAAAACTTTCAAATCTACTTTATTTAGTCATAAAATGCAGTATTAGTTGAAAACAATCTGAGAAAAATTTAAAACCCCTGCTGGACTCGAACCCGCGATCTACAGTTCAGCAGTGGACGTGTTAACCTACTGAGCTACTCAGCTAGGCAATGATTTTTTAAATGAATAGGCAAATATTGCTGATATTTATATTTTCATCCATGTTTTAAAAGGAAGTCGGCCATTATGACGATGTAGAGTACCCCCTTAATTGATACAAACTGTAATGAATCAATTGAAAATTTATGTGGATCAACGATTCATATTTTATCTGACTGGGTCCCAAAATGTGTCGGTTTTGATTAGTGATGAAACGATTGTCGCTGACAATCAATTGTCGATCGTTTTTGGTTTTTCGATTCTGATTATCGATTCTTTTTTTCATAATCGATTGTCGCCTGTACACTAATATCTAATCCAAGATTCGTCTGACTCTTATTTCCACTTTTATATCGAGACATGTGCGGGGGAGAGTCAGAGTGGACTCCACATTAAAAATTGGGAATTCAGTGACACCAGCTAGTGTGTATGCTGCACATGTCCATAAAACTAAATAGAAATAACCCCAAAAATAATGAACATTTATTAACTACATGTAAATACCAATTATATCAATCATTGATCGATAGAGTTCTTCCGATTATGACTGATTATTGATTATGAAATTTTTTCCGATTTTTCAACACAAGTTTTGATTTTTCAGTTTTCTACTATGATGATAATGTCTATCATATCAGAGAATTCTAGTATGTAAATGCATTGTTGAATATAGCATTTTATTATGTCAGGTAGGGCGTTTTCATTGCAGAGAAACCAGTCTAAGTTTCAAATTGGTTTTTAAAACTTTCCATTTATTTCCAAAACCGGTTTTGAACCAGTGTCAAACTAAAATCAGGATTTTTTTTCATTTATCAGTCTTAAACTGAAACTAGTTTCTGAAGAACTTGAAACCATCTCCGGGTGCGGTTTCGGCAGTTTTAACTCTGTTCAACATGGTGACTGCAGAAGTTTTAATACTAGAGTGCTGCACTTGTGCCCAGTAGTTTGATTGTATTAAGCAATTTACTGATCATCCTTGCTGTGGACAATTAATTAAGATTAATTCAGAACATATAACAGATGAAATGTGTTTCACAAGATTAACTGTCTCCTCACACATTCCAAATATATCTGCAATTTGTTTGTAGTATTAGCTGTGTAAAACATATTTGACATATTTCAACTGTTGTTTTCATACAACCGTCTTGATCACCACATATCAAATATGGAGCTAACCTAGTAACTAAGGGACTCAATGGTGTATGTTTATCATAAATCTCTCACAGAAATCATCTATTCTCTACAAGGGTAGTATTGCCTCAACAAAATTTGTTACATGAGTCTTCTTTTGTAGCCTGTTTTAATGAGTATTGGTAGAAATGAGTATGGGCATATTTACACTATCATACAAAGGAAGATAAGTTGAAAGAATATCTTCTGCATGATTTTAAGAATAAATCAAATAGGTTTCTAAGTGCTATGTTATATGTAGCTATTTTGATCGGTTTTGTTAAAACCGAGACTTTCCATTTAGTGCTAAATTATTAAACCATCAAACCGGTTTCAAACTTTAATAATAAAAACTATTCAAATATATAAACCTAAACTCAAGCTAGTTTTTGATCAATAAATTCACCCTATGTTTAATGGCATTTTATTGTGTCAGATAGTTTAATGGCATTTTATTGTGTCAGATAGCTTAATGGCATTTTATTGTGTCAGATAGCTTAATGGCATTTTATTATGTCAGATAGTTTAATGGCATTTTATTATGTCGGATAGTTTAATGGCATTTCATTGTGTCAGATAGTTTAATGGCATTTTATTGTGTCAGATAACTTAATGGCATTTTATTGTGTCAGATAGCTTAATGGCATTTTATTGTGTCAGATAGCTTAATGGCATTTCATTGTGTCAGATAGCTTAATGGCATTTTATTGTGTCAGATAGCTTAATGGCATTTTATTATGTCAGATAGCTTAATGGCATTTTATTGTGTCAGATAGTTTAATGGCATTTCATTATGTCAGATAGTTTAATGGCATTTTATTGTGTCAGATAGCTTAATGGCATTTCATTGTGTCAGATAGCTTAATGGCATTTCATTGTGTCAGATAGCTTAATGGTATTTTATTATGTCAGATAGCTTAATGGCATTTTATTGTGTCAGATAGTTTAATGGCATTTTATTATGTCAGATAGTTTAATGGCATTTCATTGTGTCAGATAGTTTAATGGCATTTTATTGTGTCAGATAACTTAATGGCATTTCATTGTGTCAGATAGCTTAATGGCATTTTATTGTGTCAGATAGCTTAATGGCATTTTATTATGTCAGATAGCTTAATGGCATTTTATTATGTCAGATAGTTTAATGGCATTTCATTGTGTCAGATAGCTTAATGGCATTTTATTATGTCAGATAGCTTAATGGCATTTTATTATGTTGGATAGTTTAATGGCATTTCATTATGTCAGATAGCTTAATGGCATTTTATTATGTCAGATAGCTTAATGGCGTTTTATTATGTTGGATAGTTTAATGTCATTTTATTATGTCAGATAGTTTAATGGCATTTTATAAAATGCAATAGAAACTCAAACTACAGCTGAATACATGTAAAAACGTTTCAAAAAATGTGAATTTTGTTTTCCAGAATTTTCGTGACCAAAACCAGTAGTTTTTGTAATGTTTGAAATTATTGAATACAATTATGTAAATTGCCAAACTTCATGCAGAATTTTCTTTGACATTAAACCTAAATGAATTATAATAATTATCTTTTTCAGATTCGTCGAATTATCCATAAAGATGAATCTGAGTGTACGAAATTATCTCCATTGAAGCTTATATCAGAGATAGACACTAATGCATGTTTATCTCCATGGAAACGCCCCAAACTTTGCTCTGCTGAACTTTCCTCTACCCCAGTTTCTCAGACCAGGAGTGGGCGACCTATCAGACCACTTACATCAGAAAATATTCCACCGGCAAAAGTAATACAGAGTCTGTTGTACAGTCAAATTCATTTCAAAAGGAACTTTATTATGCTGAAATCTTATTTACTATGAACTCATTTTTTTTGTGGCTATCTCTGCAGCTCTTGAATTGAAATTTTATACATGAACTTATATCAATGGGTAAGAGATTGAGTTTGAGTTTGGACTTTGTTGACGTAGCTAATTTTTAAAAGAGTTATGGACCTTGAACTTAGCAAATATGCTACAAAGCAGGGTGTTTTTATGATGCTTGCCATCTCAATGATATCTAGTTTCATTAAGTCTCCCAAACAAAGTTTGGAGACTTATTGTTTTTGCTCCATTCTTATTATTCTTCCGCTTCTCCTTCTTCCGCTTCTTTCTCGCATCTAAAACTGTCTGACACCATTCTCCGTAGCCAGTGGATGAAAGTATTAGGTATTCAAGGATATGATAGGTCAATGTATCTAGAGGTGCAGAAATGTTTTGGTTTTCAGAATGAAGGGGGTTAGGGTACATTTTGGAGGGGAGGGGGGATCAAATGGGGGTGGGGTTTAACATGGAACTCTATGTGGAATAAATTAATTCCAAAATCCAACAGATAGTCTGGGTGTCCTCGGAAATGAAAAGAGAATGACAGGGCCTACAGATTAGTATCAAGGTCGAGTGACTCCAGTGACCTTAACCTCTGATTTTTAGATCATAAACTTGGTATTACTTAAGAACTAGGTCTGATAAAGAGATGGAATCTTCAGAAATAATAAAAGGATAATGGGACCTACAAATTGGTATCAAGGTCAAGTAACTCCAGTGACCTTGACCTCTGACCCTATCATAAGTCTGGTATAACTTTTGAACTAGGACTGATAGAGACGTGGAATCTTCATGAATTATAAAAGGGTGTAGTGACCTACAAATGAATATCCCCAATGACCTTTGACCTTGATTATAAAAACTTGTATAACTTTAGAACCAGGACTGACAGAGACATGAGATCATCAAAAACGGTGAGAGGATGTTGGAACTTACAAACTAAGAGCAAGATCAAGTGACACCAGTTTACTGAAGGAAAAAGGGGGGATTTTTTGAAAAATTTCTTCATGATCTAGATTTTTTTTAATGAAGTTAAAATTGGCATGGATTTTGTCAAGGGAGGAAAGTAGTAGTGCTCAGATAAAGCGACTTTTATACAGCCAGTACTTTATTTCTGGAGACTTTATAATCAGTAGATTATAATCATATCTTGTTTAAAAATGCATTTAATTTTTTAGATTAATGTAGAAAACGACTCTGTGCCTTCGTCGATAGTTCCTCATAGGACAGACAGTGAAGATGAAGATTCCTTCTTACAGATTACAATGGGGGACATAGGGAATGCTACAGTTCATTTGGATTCTTTCTGTAGGACAGAGAAAAATGAAAAAGCACCATCAAGCACTAAGAGGGAGGTGTTAGGCTATGGCAGTGGAAACTTCACAGGATCATCATTACATGGCCATCAGCCCCTGACTAGACAGCCACTAGACAGGTAAGTTTAGTGTAAACTAGGTTATCAAATGAAAAGTGTATTAATTTTCCAGGCAAGATTATTTTCTGTCAACTGAAATTTTTAGAGTCATTATACATGCACTGTATATTCAGGAACAATTAGCGTCTGACTTAAGATTTGAGGACTTTAGTAATGGATTAATGGTTGCAAATTGAGTTTTACTAGCCACACATTAGCAGAGCTAATAAAATATGGGTCAAATAAGCACTCAACAACTCAACCAATGTGAGAAATTTAGCAGTGGAAGATTAAAAGTCATAATTTGTCTCTGACACCCACACAGGTTTTTTTTTCCTGATTACAGATTATATTTGGTTTTCTGTTTCATACGCACATTTGTTTTTCCTATGAAAATGTAAATTAAGTAAATGTTTGTCTGACAATGACAACCAGACAGACCAGCATTGGATATTCTCCGTGTCAGGAGATTTAGATATGTGGCGTTAGACACCAGGGATAAGGAACCACATTAAAGGGCTTCTGATAGAAAAGACTAGCTACATGTACATAACGATGGAAGTAAATGTGTGGGAAGTCTTTAAGACAATGGACTGCATTTAGTTAAAAGTATCAGTAACTGTCAATAAACAACATTTACATTTCTACTTTTTAAAATTCTTCATTTGTTTCAGCTAAGTGTGGGCTTTTGGAAATGAGTGGGCTCCGAATGTTCCAATTTCAGTAGACCACATGGCTACTAATGTTAGTTATTTAGCTTATTTGCAGTCTGGAAAATGGATGTTTGTGACTTAAACCAGCATTAACATCTCATTCTCATTCTGATGCATTTTCACCCTTATAATCTTTGTCACAAATTGGGTACATTCACCATTTTCAACACTTGTTTAGCTGCCTCATACCCCACAGCATTAGCCAATCAAAGGATTCATTTAGCTGCCTCATACCCCACAGCATCATTAGCCAATCAAAACATTTGTTTAGCTGCCTCATACCCCACTGCATTAGCCAATCAAAGTGTAGATTACAAAGCAGTTGCATTAGAATGTAAATTTTAAGAGACAAATTGCACTAGTACATGTATTTCATTTGATCACCAATGTATTCCTAATATAGTAATGATATTTTTTGAACAGGTTGTCCAAAAGTGGGAGAACACTCGGAAAGCGATGTAGAAGTGCTTTAGAGAATGCCCAGACTCGGATAAATGAGACCAAGTCCTATTGTAATGTTCAGTGATAGAATATGTGAAGGCTTCAGAGTTTCAGCAGTGTATGGTGAATAGGGGAATGAAATGCAGCCAATATCAAAAGATACATTATATAGAGAACAACTTTTTGAAAGAGTTGAATTGAATATTATAATTATCAAATGTCAGATAAAATGGTATGTATGGTAGTATTATTGTGATTGAAATGTAAAGAAAAATATCTTGTTCGAACATTTTCCAAGTTTAGTAAATCAAAATTAAGATCACTTTATAACCATGATGACATACAGGATTTCATGTTGTTTATATTTACGCTTAACAATGTAATATTTGCTTCTTGAATATAATAGTCAATTGTGAGAAAGAAAATCATTGATATGTTAGTCAGAGCCTTGCGTTAATTTAATATGTCATGTTAGAATTCAAGTTTCTGTTTCATAAAGGAAAGATTGGATTCCCACTCTCTGTTTCCTGTTCAAGTGCATGTATACACAAGGCTGTAAAGACGGAACGTATTATGGTACAGCATTGTCTGTACGTCCATCCGTCTCTCCATCCATCCATTTAGGGTTTTCTGTTTCTATTTCCATTTCACATATCAAGCTGAAACTTGCTTTGTAGCTTCTTTGTGGGTCACTCTAGATCATATTGCAATTTTGATCCATTTCGACCTTTCTCGCAGGAGTTTTGCCCCTTTATTAATGTTATAATGTATATGATTTGTCAGTGAACTCCTCCCACAATTTTCAAGTGAGGACCATCTTCTTTTACAGAGAGTTTGTATGGATAAAGAAGATGTGCATGTGGCAAGGATTTTTATTTTCTTAAATGTTTGAGAAAGTAACAGGTTGTTGAACTTGTCAGTTTTGAGAAATTATTACATAGAGAGTACATGATTTGTCTGTCCAACCTCTCTCACAGTTTTCAAGTGAGGACTTCTTATTTTACAGAGTATTTGTATGGTTAATGATACTAATGAATATGTGCATGTGGCAAGGATTTTGATTTTCTTAAATTTTTGAGAAAATTACAGATTGTTGTACTTAGTAAATTTTGAGGAAATAAATGTCCTTTTAACTCTTCTCACAGTTTTAAAAGCTAGGACCTTTTTAAACAAATCAAAGATATGCATAGTGCAAGTATTTTAATTTTCAACAATTTGAAAATTTCTTTGATGTTGAAAATATTACAGGATGTCAAAGTTGGGGAAATATTTTACACACAGAATTAAGCTAGGACCTTTTATTTTATATATGATGCAAAGAAAGTATGTCACAGCCTGATGATGGCTGATACTACCTTAAGCAAAGTTCTACAAATCATGGCTTAAGAAAAACACACCACATATGCTTGTGACGAGCGTATTATGCACCGTTTCTGATACTCATGTTTAGCATGTTAACAATGAATTTTAACACAATATGGAAGTAATCGTTCTGTACGATACATGTACCAGTAATCAATACATTTAAATTCCTTTGGCACAAATCTGCAAAATATGTGTCAAAAATATTTGATTCCTGTGCAATATACATGTATTTGGACAAATATAAATTTGTACATTTTAGAACAGAAAGTTTAATATAATATTTAATTATTTGATCAAATTTGAAATTTTTTTAAGTCTTCATATTGCTGTTGTTTGTGGAGAAACCAATGAATCATTTTTGTATCATCAAGGTGGTTATGTGTGCAGACAAGACATTTGTGTGTGGCCAAGATTGCATGAAAACTAAATCATGGATTTCATTCAGATTTATACAGAAAAGATGAGTTTTATAACTAGCGAGGGGGAATTATCTGTGGACAAGACTGTAATGCAGATAGATAACATAAGGCAATATTCGTGTTAACATGGTTACGTTTGGGGAGCCTTGACAACAATTCCCAGTTTCTGTTCTTGTTGTTTTTTGTTTTGTTATATTTTGTATTAAAAAGAAAGATTAAATGAAATCAGGTCATGTAGAATAAAATTTGATCCAACTGGAAAAGAATTTTGTAGACAGTATATCTTCACAGATGTATATATTTTCTTGATGCTGTTTATATGAACTTGAAAGTATTCATTAATAAAACAGGTATGCTATTGATTGTGTGTGACCTTAAATGTTGCTATTTTTCATTTCAACGGAGAAAATGGTTAAGCACTCTTATTGTCAAATGCTTGAGAAGTAAGAAACTGCATTACAATTTGCTAGCAGATTTGTTAAAAAACAGCATTCTGACCATTCGGATTATAGCTCTCACACACAACCCAACTTGAAATATTTCGTATGTGATAAAATTTCGTAGATGACACGTGTGGACAGCATTTGAAAACTTTGCAGAAAGCACTAATTTTTGATGTGATGGTGGCAGGTTACCGATGTCCAAACAGATTCTTTTTTTTTTTTTTTTTTTTTTTACATGTATTTTAATATCTGTTATTTATGAAAGTTTTAAAACTCTTAGTTCTTTATTGTATCTTGTAAAGTATCTTCTTTTATTCATTTATAAACAATGTCAATCAATTTAACAAACTTGTTATGTGTTTTAACAGAAATCTTATTTAATGTGCAGTCCAACGACAGGGAACGCTTAACCTTGCTACTGTATTTTGATATTAGTTGATGTAAGCAACTTTCTGATTCACACCAGACTGAACCACTTGAGATTTTATTACTTGTTACTATTATGCATAAATATTTACATTCACTGTGTGTTTTCTGTTTAGTTATCCCCATGCAGTTAATTGTGAGAGGGGATATAGTAACAGGACTGTGTGAGGATGGGTGTATGTGCAACACTGAGATTGTAGATACTCTACCAGACACTCTGCCATGATACTTATAATGTAGTTTCGTTATCAAGAGAGGGAGAACACTAGTGGGGGTCCAAAGGTCAAGGTCACTATAGGACTTCATAGAAAAAGCATGTAGAAACTCTACAGGCCACAGTTTATGCTTGATTCATTTGAAACTTCATTTGTAGCTTTGTTGTCAAGTGAGGAAACCCTATTGATTTGGGGTCAAGGTCACTATGGGACTTGATAGAAAAATTGTTATAGACTCTTATTGTGAGGGAATATGGTCCTGTCTTGTGGAGCTCTTGCTTCTTTTGAAATCTATTGATTGTCATTTGCAACAATGTAGACACATTTTGTATCAATCTACATGTAGTTAGATGAAAACTGGTCAAAACCGTAATATTTCTAAGTTAAAGGGGCACAACTCCATTAAAAATCAACGAAATGGAAACAAAACTCACACTCGATTTGTAACTCATCAATATACACCTGTATACAAAAAATCAGTTCAAGATCTCAAAGTGTTTAGAAGAGAAAAAAATCCGGGAAACTGGTCGCAACATTAATTTTTCTACGTTATTTAAAGATGCACAACTCCATCAAAAATCAATGAAATGGAACAAAACTCACATTCGATCTATAGTTCACATCCATATACATGTACATCTGCATTTAAGAAAATCAAATCAATATCTCGGGGTGTTTAGAAAAAGGTATGGAAAACTGGTCCTAACAGTGATTGTTCAACGTTAAATGGGCACAACTCCATAAAAAATCAACAAACTGAAACAAAACTCAAACTCTATTTGTAATTCATCTATATACTCCTGCCTACAAAAAAATCGATTCAATATCTCAAAGCATTTAGAAAAAGGTCTAGAAAACGGTGTTGCGGAAGGACGGACAAGGGTAGAACTATATGTCCTAACCACTTTGTGGCGGGAGCATAAAAATCTTCTCATGAAGAGCAGGGTCATAAATCAATCATATCAATATATGCAAGCATCCCTAGATAGTGCAGATTTAAATCTGTTCAAAATGTGGTATCCGAAAGAAGGGTAAAACCACAGTAAGAGATCAAAGTGTTACATGGGATTATATAGGGGACAAGCCTAAACAAGAGGTCCACAGGCCTTATCGGTCACCTGAGTAAAGTAAAGAGTATCACTAACCCCAGGGGCTATGAAATCAATATTTATTTTCCTCTCTGCATAGCTAAACTAACGTCTAATATTCAGCTGCAGTATAAAACAAGATGGCGTGTTATTAAAACAAATAGTCCATACTGTTGAAAGACTTTACAACATATGTTATATTAACACTGTATAACTGTCTCTCAACTGGTTCGTTATGTAAGAGTTTGTTCTGAATATGATCAGGTTTTTTTTTTTTAAATCGAGGCGTGTTAGAGGGGTTTCAACAGTCATTCAAAATAAGCATTTCCCAAATTCTACGGTCGTTATATAATGATCTAGTTTGCCCATATAACCTAACATTGGGTCAAATGTTTGACGTGTTTCATACCGATTGTTAGGCCGTTCTTGGCATACTGATTTTGACTATGGATTACTCCGTTTACCTGATCAAGACATGGGGCTCACGTCGGGTGTGACAGGTCGACAGGGAATGCTTACCACCACCACCACCCCCCCCCCCCCCCCCCCCCGAGGCACCTGATCCCACCTCTGGTGTGTCTAGGGGTTCGTGTTTGCCCAACTCTTTATTTTGTATTCTGTGTGGGATTTATGAAACTGATCACTGTTCGTTATCTTCGCTTTTCTCTAGAGTCAGAATCTTGGGGTTGTGACCTTGATCTTCTCCAAAACAGCAAGGTCATGTTAGTTATATTGGTATCGAGGCATCCCCATGTTATGTGATATCAAGATTGGTTGTATATGTTGGGGCTAGATTAGGGCCGCGATAGGGGGTCAAAATTTTCATGAGAATAAAGATTTTAAGGTAGCTCCATCCTCATGTGACTTATCAATATTAATGGTTAAAAGTGGAAAAACTTTATTAATTTCCACTCAGTATAGTTTAATTCAATTAATAACCAAAGAAAATGTATAAGTCACCACCTTTTTAAAGATGTCAGACATACAAAAACAGAAGTATACATCAACATCAGAAAATCACACATCACAGATAATAAAAATAGATAAAAACTTGTTGAGATGACAAAATTTAAATATCAACAGTTTTGAAAAACTGCTAATTCATAAATATGTATAGATTAATTGTGGATATTAGGGAAACCAATGTATAATAGACATCTAGTAGAGGAAATTCTAGCATAGGAGTTATTGCCCTTGACAATATTTTTTTAATCATAAATAATTGATTATCTATGGAAAATATAAACTTTTTCAGTATTATTAGTTTACCAAATATTTTATTATATCCAGTGAATAACATTCCTTAGAGAGATATATTTCTATCATGTGCAAAGTTTAATTTATTAAGATTTTTGCAAAAACCTATGACATCACATGAGGATCGATCAACCTTAAAAATCATAACAGCAGGGTGGTGGTGACTCGAGTGAGCGATGTTGTCCATGGGCCTCTTCTTAGTGCTGTCTGTCTGCACGTGGATATACATTCCATATAACCTACTTTGTGGTATTGTTTAAATTGTTAGAAAGTACGGTTTGTGGTATATATGACTTCATCGTTCACTTGATATCTGACACAACGAATACTTGTATTCAACGAAAATTCTTGAAACTCGGAAGGTGTATATAAATAACTCAGCTGCCATATTCCTGGATCGTATCTAGACTGGATGTTGGCTCAGGCTGTGTCTGTCACAGACACTAAAATGGGATGTGGATTATGCCGGCCCCCCCCCCCCCCCCCCCCAATGCAAACACACACACACCTTATCTGGGGTTTTCTTTCTAAATTTTAATAATTCAATTTATGCACGCAATAATTCAGAATTGGAAATATCAATTAATTGAAGAGATCTTTAATTGAATTGTTGTGCGCATCAAATGATCTTCAAACAATTTTTAAAAGACATCTTCTATTATTTGAGTTGATGTTTATTTAAGGCGCTTCAAATGATTTTGCTCAGAAACGAGAAATAGGCGCATTAATCAGTGTGTGTATATGGTTTTTGGGGTTACTTGTAAATACACACATATATAAGTCACATTCTTTCTATATCACATAACTATAACTATTATTTATATAGATTGTTTCGCTTTATAAATAACGCGAAAGTTTCGCTTTAAACTAAAGTTCGTGTTATAATGCAAAAGTTACGCGTTTTTAAGGAGTTATGCTACACCAGAGAAATTTAATATGGATGAAAAGTAGAGGATATGTACAACAATATTTTGAGATTGAAAACTTTCAAATTTACTTTATTTAGTCAAAATATACAGTTTTAATTGAAAGCAATTATCTGAGAAAAATTTAAAATCCCTGCTGGACTTGAACACGCGAACTACAGTTCACCAGTCGACGTGCCTTTTTTTTTTTTTATCCACCAGTCGACATGCTAACCTACTGAGCTATTCAGTTAGGCAAGAATTATTTAAATGAATAGGCAAATATTGCTGATATTTATATTTTCATCCATGTTTTAAAAGGAAGTCAGCCATTATGACGATGTAGAGTACCTCCTTAAAATGATATTTCAATTCAGACAAGTTTTGATAACATTGATTCAACATAGTCATAGAGAGAGACGTTTTAAAAATATCTTCCATTTTCCATTGATTTTTCAATAGTGTAATACGTGATTTTAACCCATATTATAGAGTTAGCTCTCCTTGTTTTGTCAAATAAATCAACTTTCATGAAAATTAATATAAATATCTAGATATTGACATAATAATCATTTAAGGTAACTCCTTATTCACAGTTTTATCTGATACAAGTTTGAAAAGTTTATTTATTTCCATTCATTAGAGTTAAAACAAATTATCAAATAAAATACATAGGTCATCACACTTTTTAAGATGCGAGACGTACATAAATAGAAGCATATACCAACGTCAGAAAATTGCAATTTCTCTTAAATGTTCAGCGTTATCAAAATTTCATAAAAACTGGTTATGCCGATGTAGCATTCGTAACAATTTCATGAAACTGTATCTTCACAAAAATATACAAAATGTCAAACTTTGTAAAAAAAAAAAAAAAAAAAAAAAAAAAAAAAAAAAAATAAAGGAAATATTTGATAGAGAAATCAATGGAAACAGAATTATTGCCCTTGGATTCAATATTTTGAAACGTATCATTGATTATTCATCTATAACTTTTGAAATAGTTTATTTTAACAAGATTTTTTTTACAATAACTCTCGGAAAATACTCCAACAAACTATATGTTCCTATCATGCATAAGTCTAAATAAATCATTGATTTTGCAAAATCTGATGACATCACAGGAGGGTGGAATTACTTTAAAAATTGACCAGGAAGTAGGCGGCAAAACAATACTATCGTTAGCAGTTCTTTTCCTAACATCTCAAAACTCACGAGCTTCGAGGGGTTATGTCAAACTTGGTTATCGTTGGTTATCGCGGTGGACATTCTCCTCATTTTAACACCACTGACAATCTTCAAATAATTTTATCTATTGTTTATGTGCGAATGTAATATGTGCGACTTGCCTTATCCAACTCTTTCGTCATGGAGAGGAAGGAAAGTACACCGAAGTTGATATGGCAGGAAAAGAAGTAACTGGTGGGCAGAAAATTGTTGTCAACTTTATTTTTACAAGTTAATCCAATTATACGAGTTCATCATTTTCTTAACTATTTCTCTTGTTACAGAAAACAATTACATTTGGTACATGAAAACTGCAGTTGCCTTTGCTTGCATCAGATGCAAACCTAATGGCCTCTCTGCCAGAGAGTTTACGGAGAAGTTGTGTGCTCAGTACCGTGCAGCAGAGGGTCTGTGGAAACAAAAGTATGAACAAGCGCAGCAGACAGTCTTGAGACTCAAACAGTCACAGGAATTGCAGTCACATATAAATTTTTCAGGCAAGTAGAGGACCAGAAAAATGCTCATCGCCACCTCCTTCCAACCAATCTCTCACCAGAGGGCGTATTACGCTGCGCTACAACACCTCTGTCAACGTCTGAATGTCAAGATTCTTGGCAAAACTTATTTCTACCTATTGCATTATAAAGTATGATTTTACAAGTTTTAGTGTTAAGCTTAAAATCTTACAGTAAGTTCACAAAAACAACGAATTCCATGATTATTCTAGTATTATTGGATGAATGAATATTTATATAAAACCTTTTAATTCGGTCAGGTGTCTCATATTTACCAGCTTCTGCGTTTATAAAATTCAGACAAGTGTTTGATTTGCTTAGATATGATCATTACAGTTTGATATGCTAAGTTAATTTTAGTACGTTTTGATATGATTTTTAGACGTTGACAGAGGTATTAGTGGAGCGTAGCGGGAACGATAACTCTGGGTAGAGATTGCCTTCCAACAAGGAATTATTTACGCAAATTCATAGTCCAGTTTTTAATTATTTTTTTTTACACAACATGATTGCGCTTTCTATTCTTGTCCAACATACCAAAAGTAAATTTCTTAAACTAGTTTTCATTTCAGTATACAACACAATAGTTATACAATGGTTTTAGTGTGCTGCAGGTGTCATTCTGCCTCTCTTTGGGTGCCTAAGCAGGATACATACTAGAAATAAATAATGTCAACAATTGATTTTTATTTATTTTTCATAAACTATTATCTTTGAACACAAATTTTTGAGTAAGTAAATGAGTTCTGTGACCTTAGTATATAATGAACTACATCTAGATGAGACCAGCTATACTGGTAAAAGTATGCTTATTAAAGTTTGCCATGACAAATTGCAGTATAGTTTCATATAAATATAATAAAATATGGAAAACACTAGACTTTTTGCAAAAAAAATTTCTTTAAGCAAAATATTCAACAAATGAATATAGGATTTCACGGTTTAGTTGTAGATTTTCAGTTTATAATAGTTATGCATTCTTTTGAGTCAAATATTTTCAGGCACTCCTAAACACATCCTGATGATTATCTTTTCTAAACTCTTCTTTAAAAATATACATGCAAAGGTTGACATTATTCAAGGTATGCACCATATTAGATTTTAAAAGCAAATGTGCATTATTCTTTTTTCCAGGTTTATCAGATATAATCCCGTTTGTTTCATTTGACAACTGTAGTTTGTCGCATAATGGAAATGAAGAACCAATGGAAATGGATGGGAATTTTGAGCATGTAAGACACAACACCGACTTCATTAAAAGTTATCTTCTGTTGAAGCAGCTAAATAGGGAAATATCTGAAAAAGTCACATCAAGTACTTCACTTCAATCAACACTTGAAAATTCCTTGACTCTGATCTGCAGGAGTATACACCACGATGAAGTTTTATCCATCCAAATAATCACAGACTGTTTTCGAGTCATCAGACATTTGAGTTCTCTTATGGAGCACCATTTTCCACATGAACAACTGAAAGAACTAGTACTAATCATTATAGACAGAGTTCTGAGAAGTGATAAACTTGAGGTATGGATAATTTTTCATATGATTTAAGCCTGCAGTATTTGTAGGCATTGAATGAAAATGTACACAGATGTGTTTGTGAAATACTGATGACCCCGTACAACAGACAAGTAATTTTGGTACCCAAAGAAAATCTCGAAGTAAGGAATATATACATGTGAAATATGAGAGCCCCATCACAAACCATTCTTAAAAGGGCATTATCAGTCACCAAAAATTAATTGAAAATCGCTCTATATTTATTAGATCACCTAAGCTGATGGCTCAAGTGAGCTTTTCTGATCAAAATTTGTCTGTTGTCCGTCATTACTGTTGTAAACTTTTCACATTTTCATCTTCTCCAGAACCACTGGACCATTTTCAACCAAAATTTATAGTGAAAATACATTAACAACTTTTAAAAATCTTCTTCTCCAGAACCACAGGGCTAATTTCAACCAAACTTAGCACAAAGCATCCGTGGATGAAGGGAATTAAAGTTTGTTGAAATGAAGGGCTACTCTCCTTTCCAAGGGGAGATAATAGCAAAATAGTGAAAATTCATTGATGGCATTTAAAAATCTTTGCCAGAACCACTGGGCCAATTTCAACCAAACTTGGCACAAAGCATCCTTGGGTGAGGGGTTTTCAAGTTCCTTCAAATGAAGGGCCATGCTCCCTCCAAAGGGGAGATAATCAAGAAAAGGCAAAAATGGGGTGGTTCATTTTAAAATCTTCTCGAGAACCACTCTGCTAGAAGAGCTGAGATTTACATGAAAGCTTCCTAACATAGTATAGATTCAGTCTGTAAAAACCATGGACCCCAGGGGTAGGATGGGGCCATAAATGGGGATCAAAGCTTTAAATACAAATTTTAAGGGAAAATCTTCAAAAAACCTGATGAAGAACCACTGGGCATAAAAAGTTTAGATTTACATGAATTTCAAAGTTTCCCAACAGTCCAGATTAAAGTTTATAAAAATCATGGCCCCCCGGAGGTAGTTTGGGGCCACAATAGGAATCAAAGTTTTACATGCAAATATGTAGGGAAAATCTTTAAATATGGGCCACGGTGACTCAGGAGAGCGAGGTGGCCCATGGGCCTCTTGATTCAGCTTGTAGATATGTAGAGTCTGCAAAACTTGATATTAGTACTGGTGCTTTTTCCTACACATTTTACCTTATGCGATATAATTTTATAATTTTCAACAGAGAAAACAGCGGGGGGAATTAATCTTCACATTAAGAGATCTCCTGATTCCTCCATTGAGAGGACATATCTTGGACAGCTTATTGGCAGCTATTGAAACTTTTTCCATTCACCTGAGAACTGTGAGTCAAAGTGCTACACCACTGAACACAGAGATGTACGAAAACATGTATTTTGTCTTCGATATGTTTGAAATTGTTCTTCAAGACGGCAAGAGTCAAGGTAGTGTTAACATTAAAGGAGAAAGTGTCAGACAGGAAATAACCAGTACTGGACAGCCTCCTACAGCAGACCTTCTATCGGAAGTTACTGAAAGGCTTGATCAATGTGTATTGTACATTTCAGATATATTTCCTCTGTTTGCCTGTAAAATATGGCTCATTAAATGCAAGCATTTGTAGAATTTCATTAAATATCATAACTTTATTTACAGTCATCTCATTGGTATAGATTAAGTGTACATATCAAGCTGTGTGAATTGCTCTTTATATAGCCACAAAAAGAAATCAGAACTCTTAAATATATGGACCCCATGTCGAGAAATCTTCCCATCATGCATTTCTTCTCCAACATGAAATGTAAATAAATCAAAACAACTTCATCTGAGAATTAGATGTGAAGGCAATCTCATTTTTAAAGAATAGGACAAGACATACTAGTAGAACTGAACACATTTATTTCACATGATAAAAAGCAAGGTTTTACACCATAAAACAACACCATGTACAAATGTATATATACATGTATGCAAGAACTGTGGTAGGTTATCAGAGCTATTGTTCTGTCATAACAATGTTTCCAACATGAAATGTAAATTAATTAAAACAACTTCATCTGAGAATTAGATGAGAAGGCAATCTCATTTTTATATGCCCGTCATTAAACGGGACGTATTATGTTATGGCGCTGTCGATGCGTCTGTCCGCCCGTTCATCTGTCCTGGGTCATGTTTTCTGTAACGGATGCATGTACAACTTTGAAATATCTCCCTCAAGAATTGTAAGAGTGAGTTTGCATTTCAGCTGGATTGGTCCATCCTTGACCTACTTTAGGGCTATAAGTAGGTCAAACAGTTTTCCGGACTTTTTTTCGTTACAGATACAGATATTGCCAAGAAATTTACACATAAGCTTCCTTTCAGAGGAATACAAATTCAGTTTGCATTTCAGCTGGATTGGTCCATCCGTCCGTGACATACATGAGGACTAAAAGTAGGTCAAAGTTTTCCGGGCTCTTTTTCATTATGGATACAAATATTGCCCTGAAATTTATTCAAAGGCTTCCTCTTGGAGGAATACAAGTTCTGTTTGCATTTCAGCTGGATTGGTCTATCCATGACCTACTTTTCAGCTAAAAATAGGTCAAACAGTTTTCCTGGCTTTTTAAAATTATGAATACAAATATTGCCCTGTAATTTAGCGATAGACTTTCTCTTGGAGGAATACAAGTTCAGTTTGCATTTCAGCTGGATTGGTCCCTCCTTGACCTACTTTTTGGAAAAAATAGGTCAAACAGTTTTCCGGGCTTTTTTTCATTATGGATAGATATTGCCCTGATATTTAATCAAAGGCTTCCTCTCAGAGGAATACAAGTTCAGTGTGCATTTCAGCTGGATTGGTCCCTCCTTGACCTACTTTTTGGAAAAAATAGATCAAACAGTTTTCCAGGCTTTTTTCATTATGGATATAGATATTGCCCTGATATTTAGTCAAAGGCTTCCTCTCAGAGTAATACAAGTTCAGTTTGCATTTCAGCTGGATTGGTCCCTCCTTGACCTACTTTT
This sequence comes from Ostrea edulis, assembly GCF_947568905.1. Classification (NCBI taxonomy): domain Eukaryota; kingdom Metazoa; phylum Mollusca; class Bivalvia; order Ostreida; family Ostreidae; genus Ostrea; species Ostrea edulis. The sequence continues at coordinate 58,034,552 of NC_079169.1, read as the reverse complement.
TGGAAAAAATAGGTCAAACAGTTTTCCGGGCTTTTTTTCATTATGGATACAGATATTGCCCTGATATTTAATCAAAGGCTTCCTCTCAGTGTGCATTTCAGCTGGATTGGTCCCTCCTTGACCTACTTTATGGAAAAAATAGATCAAACAGTTTTCCAGGCTTTTTTCATTATGGATATAGATATTGCCCTGATATTTAGTCAAAGGCTTCCTCTCACAGGAATACAAGTTCAGTTAACATTTCAGCTGGATTGGTCCATCCTTGACCTAGTTTTGGACAAAAAATAGGTCAGACAGTTTGTTGGGCTTTTTTTCATTATGGATACAGATATTGCCCCGATATTTAGTCGAAGGCTTCCTCTCGGAGGAAGACAAGTGCAGTTAACATTTCAGCTAGATTGGCGCACAATGACCTACGGTACTTTAAGGGTAGAAGAAGGTCAAACAGTTTTCCAGATTTTTTTTGTTATGGTCACAGGTATTGCTCTGAAATTTAGTCACAACTTCCCTTTCAGAGAAATACATAAACAGTTAACATTTCAACTTAATTGATGCACCATGACCTACTTAAGGGCTAAAAGTAGATCAAATGGTTTCCTGGACATTTTATCATCATAGATAGGTATTGCACTAACATTTTGTTTCAACCTCACGCCCGGAGAAATACATAATCAGTTCACATGTCAGATGGATTGGTGCACCATGACCCACTTTAAGGTTTTTCTATTCAGAATGTGTGTTGTATCAATTCAGAGTGCACAATATGCTTCCAGGTTGAATTTCACTGTCCGACAGGTGTATATTGTACCGTTTGCGGTACTCTTGTTAAAGAATAGGACAAGACATACTAGTAGAACTGAACACATTTATTTCACATGATAAAAAGCAAGGTTTTACACCATAAAACAACACCAATGTACAAATGCATATACATGTATGCAAGAACTGAGGTAGGTTATCAGAGTTAATTGTTCTGTCATAACAATGTTTCTTTCATTTCAACTTCATCTTTTTCTCCTTCTGAGAAGTTGAATCAGATTTCCTCTTCTCACCTTAAAAACAGAAGGTATGAGAATCATTTCGAGGTATAGTTTCCTATACCAGAGTAATCACTTGTGTTATGCATATATTTTAAGTCCATTGTATCATGGTTAATGACCTCTTTGTTCAATCAAAAAGCCCCAGTACATATTGCAAGTATGTGATGAACATGCTTTTACAATGTCTACCAAATACAGTTGTATTTAATAGTGCTTCTTGTAACTACGTGTATCTGTGAAAGCTCGAAGAAATTGGAATGACTTCTACATGTACAATTGTGAACAAGAATTTTCCACAAAGAAGTACATCTACATTCATAGCACAAATATATGAAGGATTAAGAAAATAAACAAGGACCTGTATAACATTTTATGCAATCAGTAACACCTTTTTTCCATTGTACATATATACATACAAAATTAAACAATTTGTTAACACCAATACCTGACTCTGCTTTTTTACTGCTATTGTACGCTTTCGCCATTCGTTCTATATTTTTCTTTCTCATCTGATCATGTTCCACAATAGGTTTAGGGTAGTCTTTTCCAATAATACACCCTGCCTTTTCCTGTACTTTGAGAGGTGCCTTCCAAGGCTCATAAATAAATGCTGTTGGAAACTTGCTCAGCTGGGGAATATATTTCCTGAAATAAATGACATTTTTGTCAGATCAGCACTGTATGTACGTGTCTGAAACAACTGCATTTTCAAATAGAACCACAATAAAACTTTGCGAGTTTGAGTTTCCAGAATTCAGCATTTAGATCCACCAGTTTTAACTTTTAATCTATTAAACCAGATATAACGTGAGGGCAATAAAATTTTATATTCCCAGGTAATTTTTGAATCATCTGAAAGTTTAATAAAGAAACTAAATATTTTCATTTGTGTTAATTTAGTCTTTATGTTGCAGCAAAAATAAACAAGAGCATTGCAAGCGGTACAATATACATCCGTCGGGCAGTGAGCCTTTGACTACAGGGCAATATCTGTGTCCGTAATGAAAAAAAGCCCGGAAAACTGTCTAAACTATTTTTAGTCCAAAAGTAGGTCAAGGATGGACCAATCCAGCTGAAATGAAAACTGATCTTGTATCCCTCTGAGAGGAAGCCTTTGACTAAATATCAGGGCAATATCTGTATCCATAATGGAAAAAAAAAAAGCCCGGAAAACTGTTTGACCTATTTTTTCCAAAAAGTAGGTCAAGGAGGGACCAATCCCGCAGAAATGCAAACTGAACTTGTATTCCTTCAAGAGGAAGCCTCTGACTAAATATCAGGGCAATATCTTATCCGTAATGAAAAAAAAGCCCAGAAAACTGTTTGACCTATTTTTTCCAAAATGTAGGTCAAGGATGGATCAATCCAGCTGAAATGCAAACTGAACTTGTATTCCTTTGAGAGGAAACCTAAGACTAAATATCAGAGCAATATCTGTATCCGTAATGAAAAAAAAAAGCCCAGAAAACTGTTTGACCTATCTTTAGCTTAAAAGTAGGTCATGGATGGACCAATCCAATTGAAATGCAAACTGAACTTGTATTCCTCCAAGAGGAAGCCTCTGACTAAATACCAGGGCAATATCTGTATCCATAATGAAAAAAAGTCCGGATAACTATTTGACCTACTTTTAGTCCTAATGTAGGTCAAGGACGGACGGACCAATCCAGCTGAAATGCAAACAGATCTTGTATTTCTCTGAAAGGAAGCTTATGTGTAAATTTCAGGGCAATATCAGTAATGAAAAAAAGTCCGGAAAACTGTTTGACCTACTTATAGCCCTAAAGTAGGTCAAGGATGGACCAATCCAGCTGAAATGCAAACTCTCTCTTACAATTCTTGAGGGAGATATTGTGACCAAATTTCAAAGTTGTACATGCATCTGTTACGAAAAAAAGTCCGGCAAACATGACCAAGGACAGACAGAGCCATAACATAATATGTCCTGTCTAATCACAGGCACCTGAAGTATGGATATTACTACCCCCCCCCCCCCCTTTTCATAATTTTTTTTTTTTTGGTGGCAATAATTTCTCTGAAATGTATGAATTCCCAGTCTATCTCATCCCTCTTTCGATTCATGTAATCGTTTCATGCTTTTTGTAAGCTTTAGAGATTGGCCTTCTACCAGTATAATAAAATACACAAGGTAAGAAACAAAAATTTGTAAACAAACAGGGGGTCCCCCTTTCGAGTCACATTTTCCAAGTAATTACAGCGTTACCTAAGGAATTTTGGCGAGCGGCAGGTCGGGGAGATGTCATACTACAAGTCTCTTCAACTCAAAACCCATCTCATCTCTTTTATTTGACAAAATCTTGCGTGCATTGATCGGACAGGGCTTCATTTCTTCCACTGGCAGCCAAAAGGGAGGTCACAGAGTGCGAATTTGTTGTACGCGCCGTGTGATTGGTTCGCAAAGACATTGCTTAGTCTCGGGATCATCCGAAGGGTCTCGGGATTATTCGCGGACCAATCACACGACACGTTATAAATTCGTGTAAAAATTAGTGTTGAATCAAGTAATATTAATTGTTCACCTTTAAAAATTGATCAAAGTTAAATGGCATATTGACATTATTCATTCTTGATGCTTTTCTAATGCACCTGTACAACAATAATAAATGACTGCAATGTAGGTATTCTTGAGATACTTTATCAAACATACAACAATGAAAAAGTGGCTGAAACATTTAAACCAGCAACAATGGGATAAAAACAAGTTTTTCAAAACTAATTTAAAACATGAATGCATTTGTTTTTGTATACCTATGACATCATAATATGTGCTGACTACAGTGACAAGGTATATGTATTCTCATGATGTCATAGTACACATATGTGGTCAGTAAATCACATATTAGGTTAGTAAGAGACATAACATCATTGATACCTGTTGTAATGTGGGTTGTATAGCAGTAGTTTAAGTTGGTACCTGTTGTAATGTGGGTTGTATAGCAGTAGTTTAAGCTGATGTAACATGGGTTGTATAGCAGTAGTTTAAGCTGATATCTGATGTAACATGGGTTGTATAGCAGTAGTTTAAGCTGGTACCTGATGTAATGTGGGTTGTATAGCAGTAGTTTAAGCTGATACCTGATGTAATGTGGGTTGTATAGCAGTAGTTTAAGCTGATATCTGATGTAACGTGGGTTGTATAGCAATAGTTTAAGCTGATATCTGATGTAATGTGGGTTGTATAGCAGTAGTTTAAGCTGATATAATGTGGGTTGTATAGCAGTAGTTTAAGCTGATATCTGATGTAACGTGGGTTGTATAGCAATAGTTTAAGCTGATATCTGATGTAATGTGGGTTGTATAGCAGTAGTTTAAGCTGATATAATGTGGGTTGTATAGCAGTAGTTTAAGCTGATATCTGATGTAACATGGGTTGTATAGCAGTAGTTTAAGCTGATATCTGATGTAATGTGGGTTGTATAGCAGTAGTTTAAGCTGATATCTGATGTAACGTGGGTTGTATAGCAGTAGTTTAAGCTGATATCTGATGTAATGTGGGTTGTATAGCAGTAGTTTAAGCTGATATCTGATGTAACATGGGTTGTATAGCAGTAGTTTAAGCTGATATCTGATGTAACATGGGTTGTATAGCAGTAGTTTAAGCTGGTACCTGTTGTAATGTGGGTTGTATAGCAGTAGTTTAAGCTGATATAATGTGGGTTGTATAGCAGTAGTTTAAGCTGATATATGATGTAACATGGGTTGTATAGCAGTAGTTTAAGCTGATATCTGATGTAACATGGGTTGTATAGCAGTAGTTTAAGCTGGTACCTGTTGTAATGTGGGTTGTATAGCAGTAGTTTAAGCTGATGTAACGTGGGTTGTATAGCAGTAGTTTAAGCTGATATTTGATGTAATGCGGGTTGTATAGCAGTAGTTTAAGCTGATGTAACATGGGTTGTATAGCAGTAGTTTAAGCTGATATCTGATGTAACATGGGTTGTATAGCAGTAGTTTAAGCTGATATCTGATGTAACGTGGGTTGTATAGCAGTAGTTTAAGCTGATATCTGATGTAACATGGGTTGTATAGCAGTAGTTTAAGCTGATACCTGTTGTAATGTGGGTTGTATAGCAGTAGTTTAAGCTGATGTAACATGGGTTGTATAGCAGTAGTTTAAGCTGATATTTGATGTAATGTGGGTTGTATAGCAGTAGTTTAAGCTGATATCTGATGTAACATGGGTTGTATAGCAGTAGTTTAAGCTGATATCTGATGTAACGTGGGTTGTATAGCAGTAGTTTAAGCTGATATCTGATGTAACATGGGTTGTATAGCAGTAGTTTAAGCTGATACCTGTTGTAATGTGGGTTGTATAGCAGTAGTTTAAGCTGATGTAACATGGGTTGTATAGCAGTAGTTTAAGCTGATATTTGATGTAATGTGGGTTGTATAGCAGTAGTTTAAGCTGATATCTGATGTAACATGGGTTGTATAGCAGTAGTTTAAGCTGATATCTGATGTAACGTGGGTTGTATAGCAGTAGTTTAAGCTGATATCTGATGTAATGTGGGTTGTATAGCAGTAGTTTAAGCTGATACCTGTTGTAATGTGGGTTGTATAGCAGTAGTTTAAGCTGATATCTGATGTAACGTGGGTTGTATAGCAGTAGTTTAAGCTGGTACCTGATGTAACATGGGTTGTATAGCAGTAGTTTAAGCTGATATCTGATGTAACATGGGTTGTATAGCAGTAGTTTAAGCTGATATCTGATGTAACATGGGTTGTATAGCAGTAGTTTAAGCTGATATCTGATGTAATGTGGGTTGTATAGCAGTAGTTTAAGCTGATATAATGTGGGTTGTATAGCAGTAGTTTAAGCTGATATATGATGTAACGTGGGTTGTATAGCAGTAGTTTAAGCTGATATCTGATGTAACATGGGTTGTATAGCAGTAGTTTAAGCTGGTACCTGTTGTAATGTGGGTTGTATAGCAGTAGTTTAAGCTGATATCTGATGTAATGTGGGTTGTATAGCAGTAGTTTAAGCTGATATAATGTGGGTTGTATAGCAGTAGTTTAAGCTGATATATGATGTAACGTGGGTTGTATAGCAGTAGTTTAAGCTGATATCTGATGTAACATGGGTTGTATAGCAGTAGTTTAAGCTGATACCTGATGTAATGTGGGTTGTATAGCAGTAGTTTAAGCTGATACTTGTTGTACTTGTAACGTGGGTTGTATAGCAGTAGTTTAAGCTGATACCTGATGTACTTGCCATCCTTGTCGGTCTTTTTACCAAACTCTATGGGGCTGTATACTCTGAAGTACTGATGGAAGAAGGCTGAGGCAGACAGCCACATCCAGTTTCCTGCATTTAGACTCCAGTCTGCATCCAACAGATATTCCTCAAACACCTACAATGTAATGCAAGCAATGTTGGTGTTGTAAAGTTGTCATGTGACACTGAATTTTTCCTCATAATAGCACACACTTGAAATTTTCAGAACATATCAAAATCAGAGCAATAGATGTAGACACAGGTGTTTGATTTCTCATAACAATGTATTACTTTAAATTAATACAGTCAAAACTGCCGTAGCAACCCACTGTATTAAGCGACTCACTGTCGTATGTGACCATAAAAAGTTCCCCCCCAAGACGTTACTCTATATATTGTACCTCTATTAAACGACCACCTGTCTGACGCGACCAACGACCATGATTTTTACAACCTTTTCGTGTATTTTACCTCTATTTAACGACTATACATTTTTCCAATTACAACACGATTACTACTTTCGATTTTGGTTGAGCCGACTATTCTGGGAATTATCACCCCTAACACTTTCCTTTTCAAACGCACGACTATTCTGGGAATTATCGCCCCTAACACTTTCGTTTTATAACGCATAGTTTGGAGGTGATCTTGTTTAGTAGGCCCTCTGAATTAATTATTATACCCAATCTGTCAACATGCAGGGTCGTGTGCAGTTAATTAATAAAACCCAAGTTGTTGTTTATTTAACAAAATCAAGGATCAGGGAATCAAGGCCAGTGTATTTGAAGGTGTGAATTTCGACAAACTTAAGAAGTGCCGGGTACGCTAGATTGGATATGAAAATCTACCACTTGTTATACCATTATGTGAAAAATTTGCCCGATTGCGATATAAATCAGGTAAATATTGTGCTTAGGACTAAAATTTTAAACGGAGTATTCGCAGTTTTCCTGCATGAGATACTTGAGGTTTCCAGAATAATGACCGGAACTAGCGGCTCACTTCGACATGTCCCGAGTATTTGACACGTCCAAGTTCAAGAAAGTTGCCTGCATTAGTTCAAAGCTTAAAAGATTTGCTGTGTATGTACAATGGATATTGTGATTTATTTAATGTTTCTCAAATTGAATAACATATTTCCAGCATGTATTGTACAAAAGGAGACACAACACTTCATCATTTGCTTTCTTACCACAAGCATTGTATTTTTTTAGTTACACTGTACAAATAGGCTATAGATTCTACATAAATACTCTTTACAACGAAGTGTTTATAAGTTTTAGAAAATTTACATGCAGTTCATAAATGAGATTTAAATCTCATGTAAATGTGCAATATGAAATGTTGTTTTTCATTCTTAAACAGATTAAATGTAATTTTAGATGAATAATAAATTATGATACAACACATTGTATTCTAGATTTTTAACTACAGTGTGTTATTAATTTTATTTCACAACTATTAAAACCGTACTTGATATTCTTAATGATAAATTCCATATACATGTAGTAATTTTTTCCATTGTACAAATTATTTCCGAAATTTTATCAATTAACTGCGGAAAATAGGCAACCTGTATTAAGAGACCACCTGTCATATGTGACCTTTTATCCATTCTACGTTGGACGGTCTCTTAATACAGGTTAGACTGTACTAAGCATATTGTGTAGAAGATAATGAACTTCATCCCATACAACTATATCAATTGCTAACAAATTACAATAGCTCTGAAAGGGGTACTGGCTTTCATAAATAAATACATCTAATAGAGAAACTGAAGACAGACTTCTAACTTGCAGTAAAATTGATAGCCACTATTACTTGGTCAATAGGCATGTACTTCCTTCTAATGTCTCCGCAAAACAACATGCAAGATTCTCTTTATACTCTCAGTGGTATATAAATCTAGTTCTACATGCCTTCATCCCCTCCTCCCAGCTGATCCATAGATCTCCCCTAGTCAGGAAGCAGGCCACCGAGTGCCTGCCCAGATGATGAATCCACCCCTCCCGTCTTAACTGGGTCATTACCGCATCTATGAAAGGAAATCCTGTGGTTCCCTTAAATTTAAAAAGAAATATGAACAAGTAATTAAATGCAAGTTGAGCAACTATCCATATTTCTTGAATATTTCAATGATTCTCTCTCAGTAATTGATATGAATATTAGTAATTTGCAAAAACATAAATATCTATTAGTTTCTAGATGTACCAGGGTGACTTTTTTTCGACCTTTATGTACCTCTTTCCAAGCTTTCAAATATTTTTCATTGGTGTCCCAAGGAATCTGCCTGCACACCGAGTTTCCTTCCATTTTGTCAAAGTTTGGTGTATCTGCTGCTACAGTGTAGAAAAATTCCCGCCATAACAGCTGACCAATCAGAGAAACCGGAGGAGAGGTATGCTTCTGAACAGATAAAACAAAGTACATATACTTTCTAACAGCATGATTCTACAGGATATAGATATTCCTCTAAATCTAAAATTAGCGCTGGACCTTGGCTTTGCTGTAGACCTCCTGCAGCTTGTAGTAGAATAGTCGAGGTGACAAACAGCCAAACTTCAGGTAAGGACTAAGGACAGTTGTACTTGGTTCTAAGGTGTTGGGTTCAGTCTTTGGTTTCTCAAATGTACAAATCCAGTTCTGGAAAATTCATGCCATGTTGTAGACTTCAACATGAAAAATAGGAATATGACTACCAAATTGCTTGTTCATGGAATTTGAAACAAAACGTTTTAGACATGTACCTTTGACATTGCTAATAGTTTGTTCCAAAGTGTATGGATTTGTCATCAATAAACTATTTCTGTGTATGAAGTTTAATAGAGGTCCATTATGTGTTTCTTTGAGAATGTGCTAACTGCAAAATGAGACAGATGAACATAAAATGGACACGACTAACACTATATTCCTTGGGGTTACCTTTCTAAGATCTATAAAGTGGAGCATCAAACACTAAGGTACATGTTTTGTAATGATATGGAAAGATTACATTTTTCTGAATCATGGTTTCCATTCTTCTCAATGCCTCTGTTTCTCCACCAGGAAAGAGAAGAGGACCACAGTCTGCAGGGGACTTCCCAAGGTCCTCAAGGGAAGGAACTCCGTATCTTATATCATGGTCTGGATCTGTGCCCGTCTCGCATGCTACAGAACATTAATGTAGTGTGTAAAACAAGAAGGCCTATGGGCCACATCACTCACCCGCATCACTTTAATGGCTCTGCTGTTGTAATTTTTAAAAGACTTTTCAATCTTTATTCCAATGAAAAATTTTGACCACTTATTGTATCATAACCATGATACAAAGCAACAAGGTCAAACATGAAATGTAAGGTCTTGCCATAAGGAGTCTAGATACAAAATATGAAAGCCATACCTTAAATAGTTCAGGAGATATTGCCTTGGTAAGGTTTTCTTAAAAGTTGATCAAACTCCCAAGGACAAAGTCAAAAGGTGAAAAAAATTGACTCACAATGGATCTGACATAACCGTATGGGGGTGGGTGTGTGTGTGTGTGTGTGTCACGTCCACATGACCTTTCGCCAGGAATATTCATGAGAACTATCAGCCAGTCAGATTGCACCATACAAACAATGATGGCTATTTAGGCGGTTCCCGGCAATTTGTAAACAAGTTGGAGTAATCTCTACCCCACGAAGTTTATTCCACAATATAAAATTGTATATTCTCACAGAAAGAATTTTAAACTTTTGCAATAATTCCTAATTTATTTCGTTCATACAAACAACAAAACGTACGATATAAAATACACCCATTGGCAAATTAAATTAATTGTGAATTGTGATTTATGTATGAATAGGGGTTGGTACGATTTGAATAGTATTCAAGATGGTTTACTTGATTAATGCGAGGAATAGAACGCCAGTCGACATAAACGGTGCATTGGGACGTCACATCTATCTGCGATGTGTTTTCTTTCAAACCAAACAATCGCAGCCATTTTCCTTGAATTGTGGACGACGATTTCATAGATGATGTGCTGATTGGCTAACATACAGTTCACATGAACATGACCCCTAGATGAGTTATGTCAGATCTTTTAACGCAGAGTATACGGCGTGGATCTAAGAAGTCTGATTTTAATTAGATTGCTAAAAGAAAAGTCTTGTCACATGGAATTCACTATGAGAGCCCTCATCATTCCGTAGTTAGGAGCAAGGTTAAGGTTTGAACAACAGCCAGGAGACAAAAACAAAATGCATTAAAGGGGGGGGGGGGCATAAAAAACTTGATTTATCACAACTTAGGAACATTTGCATTTTCATATCATGTGTGACCCTGCTAATCTTGTAAATTCCCATATAATATTCTGAACTACTAATGTGGTCCCACCTTACTCCTGGGGGGGTCATGATTTGAACAAACTTAAATCTACACTACCTGGAGATTCTTGCATACTAGTATAACTCATCACGGCTCTGCTGCTATTGAGAAGATTTTTCCTCTATCATCCAATGTAAAGCTTTGATCCCCTACTGTGGCTCCACCCTTTCCTGGGGACCATGATTCAACATACTTGCTACACTTCCAGGAACCTTTCATGTAAAAATGAAATTTTCTGGCCCAGTGGTTCTATTAAAAAGATTTTTAAATGATCCCACCCAATTTTTGCCTTTTCTTATCTCCTCTTTGAAGGAGTCATCACCCTTCATTTGAACAAATTTGAATCCCCTTCACCCAAGGATGATTTGTACCAAGTTTGATTGAAATTGGCCCAGTAGTTTTACAGAAGATGAAAATGTTAAAAATTAATGAAGTGACAACGGTCGCCAGACAAAGTTGGAATCAGAAAAGCTCACTTGAGCCTTTGGTTCAGGTGAGCTAAAAGGGATCTTGAAAAATAGATATTTCATATTTCCCCTTGTTTAATTTGCATATCATGTGCGTATACTTGCATGTGTACGAAATTTCATCATTTTTCTTTCAATGTTGAATGTATCTTCTGTTGTCATGATAAATTTTAGAAAATCAGCAGATCCCTACAATATCTGGAACTCTGAGCCAGAGGATGTTGTGCATGTTTGAAGGTAATGGTCAAATGGTCCGCATAATTTATAATTTTTGAAAAGATTTTGGCTATTGTCATGCAAAGGACAGATGAAAATCCCTTTAAAATAATTTTACCTGTGGGACTGTCTAATGGCTTGGAAGGAGGGCCAAGACTGGACAAAACAGTTTGAAGGCGCTGGTAAGTTAAAGGAGCCTTTCCACCATTCTTTGATATTGTTCTGTAGAAACATAAAATCTTTCATTTAAATTTTACCATATGATATATTCACTTTACATCCGTGTATGCATTAAATGATTAACTCAGTAAGTATATCATATTCTCTGTCAAACCCATGGGTCACTTTACTCATCTAAGCTTTTGCGTTTTCCCATGAAAACATATCAACAAGAGGCCCACGGGCATTATCGGTCACCTGAGTATTAGTAACACGTATCACTAGTCCCAAGGCCTATGAAATCTGGGAATTTTTTGTTTGTTTTAAATACTAATACAAGTGTATATAGTTGAAGTGTCTTTGTTATCAAGATTAATGGGTGACAACTCTAGTCACAACATATAGTCATGGGAGCAATTATTATTTCAATTAGGACACAGTCAGTTTTTTAATTTCTTGGTTTACGGATTTTTTTCTTCAAAAATTGGGGTCAGATGGGAGAATTTTATATATATAGATTTTTATTATCTATCATTGTTTTATTTTTAATGAAACATAAAACGCATTTCGTGATAAAAGCGGTTTTGGTTGAAAGGCATGGTGAATCTCGAAGAAAAAAAGATTTCAGGTTTTCAGCGACATTTTTCTATTTATCCCAAACTAACGAAGGTTGAAAAATTACCGCTATCAATTATACAACTTTCAATACATTATGTGTATTCTTTTTAAATAGCACAGCATTTCTCATCTACGTTAGCAGCAAGAATATCGCCAATTGTATGAGAAATATCTATTTTCATCAAGTCTTGGTAGTAAATGTATATGCCAAAATGACTCTTTAAAGACCTTGTTCATGCATGCCATGCTAAACTAACCCTAAGACAGTGTCAAAAGGTTTCACATTACCAGACTGAGTATACCAAGGAACTCAATGTGAACGGTTGCAATAAACCAGAGTTTGTATTTTCTGTTGCACAAAACAAACGCCTCATTTAGATCCACCACTGCTTCAGTTGTACTATATGTCAAAACATGGGCCATGATGTACCATATCTGTAGTCTTGCCACAGCTATGATTGATAATGTTTTACGATGTGACCATTGCGTCAAGCGAAGATCCATAACAACTTGCAACAAGACTTTAGGCATTTAATCCATTTAGACCATTCATTTAACGCGGGAAATATAACGTGGTCAATGTAAACAGTGCATTGTGGCATCATATTAGCTGCAACATTTTTTCCCCTTTCAAACCAAGCACGGTTATCCACAACAAAACGTACGAAGGTATGAGAAAGCTTGTCTGGAATTTAAAAATGTTTGTGGTACTTTCCAAACTATCTATTTGTTTTATCTATGGGGTTGCCCATGAAGTATACCTAAGTCAGCGATATTTTTCCAGAAGCATTATGGGTAAAACTCATCATTTTCCAGTTGATGACGTGGTGACGAGCAAATCATGCGACTCAAATGTGTAATCATTGAGCGAGTTCCACTCACTATTACATTTCATTATAAATTGTGCAAATTTATTGACTCAAATGTGTAATCATTGGTTTCATTATACGTTGGGCTTCCTGTGGCGTACTGCACAGTTTAGGGGACTACAAGGTTTGGATAAAATTGAGATAATCTACGAAAGTTCATAATATCACATTAATGAGATGTGACTTTGTGAGATCAAATATGATAATCATTAGGATTAAGGAATCCCCCCTACTAAAGATTCAGTGGATATATATACATAGTTCAATTTTCTCTGTCCTAAACTTTACAGCTCACTGCACTTGTTAAAATACATGCTACTTGTCCTAATTAAAAGATCATTTGTAGTTCATAAAGCTTTTCACATCTAACCCACCTTCTGGTGTCGTAGAGTGTGTGAGAGACACAAGTTGTGACCTTGACATTGTGCTGTTCTGCTAACTTCATAATCTCTGCATCTCTTGTTACAGCATAAGGTTCTGTGTCCTCCTCGAAGGTCAGATGACTGACTCCCCAGTCTTTGAATAATTTGGGAAAGATCTCAGCAGGTTTTCCGTGCACAACAAATAATCTAAAAAGCAATAACATTGGTCAGCCACAAGTTCAATGCATACACATAAAGCAAGGCTAGAAAAAAATATTCTTATTCACTAGTCAATTGGACTATCAACTTTGACTGTACCTTTGGACCAGTGACTATAATAAGAGGCCCATGGTGCACATCACTCACATGAGTCACATTGGCCAGCTGTTCTTCAGCTATTGAGATATTTTGCAATCTTTATTCCCATGAAAACTTTTGACCCCAACCTAGCCCAGTAGGGTCATAACATAACATAACCATGATACAAAGTCACAAGGTAAGACAAAACTCTTGGTACGAAATGTAAGGTCTTGCCATGAGGATTCTATAGACAAAATATGAAAGCCCCACCATAAACAGTTCACAAGACAATACCTACGTTAAATTTTCTTATAAATAGGTTTTATCACAAGAAATCATATGAAATATGATAGATGCATCACAAATTAAAAGTTATGGGCAAGGTTAAAGTTTCTAATAGCTGCTAGCATTTTCAAATTTGGGTCAAATTTCAATGTCAAGGTCACACATCATGACACCAAATAAAAACTTCTGGCCATGAGGAATCTATATACAAATATAAAAAACATAACTTTTAAAAAAAAAGCTCAGAAGATATTGCCTAGGGTTGCTTTTCTTAAAAGTCAAACTCATAAGTCAAGGTAACAAGGTCAACAAGAGTACCATCAACAGTACTATTAAGTACTACTACGACCTTGACCTTTGACCTCGAAAAACAATAGACACCTTTCTCTCATCATGATGATCAAATATATCAAGTTGTAATAAGCTGGAGCTTACAGTTGGGTTTGTATCCTACTCAAAAGGTTTTCCTACTAAGTGATACTATGACCTTGACCTTCAGATTTTTATTAAAAGTAAGTCAAACTTCCAGGTCAAGGTCAAACACTGAAGTAATGAAGGTCTTGCCATAAAAATTTACATACAATTCTACCACTGTTATCGCGTAGACCAAAGGAATGCCACGGTCATTATTCTACGATATTCTTTCATATGTATCAACTGATTAAGAAAAATTTGATTCACATCTTCTTTGCACTTTGAGTTTTCTAATGCCACAATAAAAGTCATTGACTGATAATTCAATGTCATAATCATGAAAATCAATCGATATATGTTGTAAAATAAAGTCATAAATGACTGAAGAACATTTGTCATTCAGTGTAAACTAATGTTTGCATTCCGAGAGTGATACACATGTCTACAAACATGGCAATGCACAGATAAGTTTTTCTTAAACTGTATTCAAAGCAGTTGATCATTAAACTGAATATTTGCTATTTTTTCAAAATAACTTCAGAATACCCCTACAACCTCTCCTTTATCGTCAGCAAAAAAAAATAATGCAGGCCATTTCAAAAATTGCCATGACGTTACAGTGACCTAATTTGTAGCTATATATGAAAACGATCGGCTTTATGTTTCTGAGCTGTAGTAGAATAGAAATAAAGTTCTTGTTTTCGTGTATGTTGCAAGATAACCTCCTTGGTCTCGAAATGTTGATTGAAATAAAAAAGCTTCGGCTATTATACTGTATAAGAGGAATTTTTAGCGAGACACAAATTTAGTGATTTTTCTATAAAAATGAGTATGTAAATTTAGCCAGAGCTAATTTTAGAGAATGTATAATTACAAGAAAGACAACTATTACCTACAGTATGGAATAAATTGTTAGCAATATTCAATTTTAACGATCTCAACACCCTCGCTAATAATGTCAAAATTAAATCCTCGCTAAATATTCTGCTTATATGGTATTTCAAAACATTTCTCAACCTTGGAAGTTATTCTGCTACATACATGTGATCATTATTTCTCAAATATAAAAGCTTTTCCTTAAAATATTGATAAGGTCAGTTTTTTAATGAACATCAAGGTCACAAGATCAAATATGATTGTATCACAAGGTCGTCTTGAATAGGTCAGAGTTTTTAAAAATAGGTTCAACTCCCAGGTCAAGGTCAAACTTAACAAAATAAGGTCTTGCCATTTAAAGAATCTATATCCAGAAAAAACAAGATTGCTACACATAGCCATGTCCCCCATCGCCGCAAAAAAAGTTGAAGCACAAAAGTCCCATAACTCCTGTAAAATTTGTTAATCAAAATAGCGGTGCAATATGATCAACTACATATGGTGACTAACAATCCTATAAAATTTGAATGAAATCCGGTGAGTGGTTTAAGAAGAGTTGTGTCCACAAAGTGTTTCTATAGTGTAGCATATACAAATTCAACAAAGTTTCATAACTCCTGTAAAAATTGTTGAATCAAAATGACGGCGCAATATGATCAACTACACATGGTGACTAACAATCCTACAAATTATGAACAAAATCCGTTGAGCAGTTTCAGAGGAGTTGCGTCCACAAAGTGTTCCTATAGTGTAGCATGTACAAATTCAACAAAGTCCCACAACTCCTGTCAAAATTGTAGAATCAATATGGCAATGAAATATGATCAACTACACATTGTGACTAACAATCCTACAAAATATGAACAAAATCTGTTGAGCGGTTTCTGAGGAGTTGCTTCCACAAAGTGAAGTCGGACGGACGGACACCGGTATTTCTATGTCCCCTTCCGCGTTGCGGTGGGGGACAAAAAAAAGAGGTCCCACCTAAAATTATCTAAGCTTCGGATATATTCAATTGGTTGTGTTTTCTTAAAAGTATGTCAAACTCCGAGTTTGGTCATGATATGAAATTAACTGTCTTGCCATAAGAAATAAGCATACAAAACACGAAAGATCTACCTTCATGATATATTGAATAAATCAAATTTTTATTAAAAGTAGGTCAAACTTCCAGGTCAAGATCACGTACCATTGCATCACATAAAGAATGTATGTACAAAAGATGAAAGCCCTTGCTTAAAGTGCCCCGGAAGTCATGGGTGCAAAAAAGGTAAATTGGTTCATAAATTCATTTGAAAATATAAGAATAAAAAATTATGATCATGCATGCATTCAATACCGAGATATTCCCCGTCAGGTTAGCTATTTTGCACCTGCCTGAAATCAATCAACTGAACTTTCAGTTTTACTACATTTAGCCATAATGACATGTGATGTCTCAACACATCAGTCTCAAACAGGCCAGTATGGCAAGTAAGAGCAATACCTCTGTTTCTGTGGACGAAATCTACCTCCACATATCATTTGAAGCGTCTTCCTTTGAAGATTATCGTAACGAGGACGTACACAACATCGTCCCTTACCAATATGAGCCAGCTGCAATGGATTCTGACTAAGAGACATTTTGAACATATCTAAAGATATTTCCTATATATATATCAGCATAAACACTTTGATCCCCTATTGTGGCCCCGCCCTACCCTCGGGGACTATGAAATGCACATACTTGGATCTTATCTATGTCAAGAAGCTTTCATGTATTAAAATTTCCACTATTCTGGCCCTGTGAATTTTGAAAAGATTTTTTCTATATATTTGTATGCAAAACTTTAGTCCCCTATTGTGGTCACCCTACCCCCGGGGGCCATGATTTTAACAATCATGAATCTGCATTTTGTCAGGAAGCTTTCATGTAAATATAAACTTTTTTAACCAAATGGTTCTTGAGAGAAGAAGATTTTCCCTATTTATTTGCATGTAAAACTTTGATCCCCTATTGTGGCACCAACCTACCTCTGAGGGATATGATCTGAACAAGCTTTTCTAGCCCAGTGGTTCTTGAGAAGAAGATTTTTAAAGATTTTCGTTATACCCTATAGTTGCTCCATCCTTCCCCCGGACACCATGATTTGAACAAAGCTGAATCTGCACTATGTCAGGAAGCTTTCATAGAAAACTTTAAAAAGGCCTCTCAACTTTAGTTGTAGCTTGTGGTCCATTTCTATCACCCCTCTTTTCAAAGAAAAACTGATTTATCTTTTATACTTCTTGGTAAATATTGAACACTGGTGTATCTCCATCAAGTGTATAGCTGGGCTCGAAATTGGCATATGCCCGTCAATCTGTGACTGGTTAAAAGTCTGGCGGACTGACTGACCTACCCGAGGTCAATACAGGTAAATGAGGTAGAAAGAAAATGTATAGTTTTAGTAGATGTTTATTGTATTTATTTTCATGAATCACCACCTGATCACCAGCACAAGGTTGTCCAGTGTTTCCTTTTGGATATAATTTCCCTTTTAAGTTTTAACAAAGAAGACTTGTATTAGAAAAGAGAAATCTGGACAACCTTGTGCTTTATTTAAACAAAGGGTTTAACAATTTTAAGAGGCCCATGGGCCACAATGCTCATCTGCTGTGATTTTAAAAATTCAAAAGCTTACAGAAAGTAGAGACTATTCAGAACCACTTATGAGGGTGATCGGTGAAGAAATCACATATTTTGAATAAATTATTGTTCTATATAGAATTAATTTCATTCTAGAAGGGGGTTATGTACATAAGTTCTATATAAGCTATCCATACTTCAGATGCCTGTGGGTAATATTCGATTTAAAGAACTTCATTATCCATAGATTATACCTTGAATTAATCTTTCTCAAATTTTCGTCCAAATTTTGCAATGTTTGCAACAAGAACCTCCATCTATTGATCCCCACGTTGGCGTTTTTAGGAAACCATGGGTCAATGATGAAGACAGGTTTAACATCCTCTGCACCTTTACATGCCGCAAGTAAAGCTGGGTTGTCATGAACTCGAAGTCCTTTCCGGAACCAATGAATAGCACAAGATTTCATTTCTACAATTAACCAACTCAAGAAATGAACGGATGGAATATACAACAAAGTTTAAATTTTCTTACTTATGCAACAAGATTGAGAAATGGCGGGAATGGTTAGAATTAAAGGAATCTCGATCTCGGGGGAAAATGAAATGCAGAAAGGATTAATCATTAATCAGAATTTATTTTTTATTCCTTGTCATATCTCATCTTGTAGTTACATTTCTATTCATTTGTTTATTTTGCAATTTTGCTACCACAACAGCTATTTTATGAGAATGAATTTTTAGGACATTTTACTGATATTAGCAACATCTTTCTTTTTAATCGGGATAGAAATCCCATTGGCGTTGAACTTCCGTTCGTTTGGCCCACGCTATCAGTAGTTGGCATTTCTTTTATTTTTTGGAAGAATACTTATTTTATGGCCTGTATTATAGTGTGAAAATTAAACTATGGCTACAATAGAGAAGCTGTACAAAGACTTTGGAGTTCTTGCCGATGCTAAAGAAAAAGCGGGCGAGGTAAGAACAATGGTAGCCGAACCAGAAGAATCGGCGTCTATTTATTTAAAATTTAAAGCAATAAAGTTTTATTTCTATCATTCCAACTACTCGGAAACGAAAGTATAAAAGACTTAAGGAAACTTTTGTTTCAGTAATTAAGCCCCTATGTGTCCACCTGTTTATTACTGTTGCTTTATTGTTACAGATATTTTAAAAGATTTATATCTTGTGTCGGACTCGACTCATACTGTCATTTAATTTTGAACATTTGATTGTTTTATTGTTGCATTCCTCTTCTTACCCTTGTAAAGCGCCGTAGAGTAATTTGTTTAATATAAGGCGCTATATACAGGTCCAGTCCAAAGACTATTTTACGTAGGTACTTATAGCTACGTAGGTATTTAAACCTACTCCAGGTAGCTATTTTTACCTACTTTTTCCTTTACTTGCATTTCGTGGCCAAACGCAGGAACGGCGCAATATGGCGTGTACCAAATTTCTTGATTCACTTACACTGACGATGAATACCACAAAAATATTGCACAAAAATGATTACTTTCTAACTTTTTAAATTTGCATCAATAACTTCACCCAGTTCCATTTTCTATGAGTTTAGGATCAAAGCTACGTGAGAAAAAGTGTAGAATGTCTAACAAATCTGTAGTTTACCTTCATGCAGTTTTATATTAAAAGTTTTTGGGGCGAATTTTCATGCATTCTCCACCCTCGTAAAGTATTCAAATTTACACTCTGAATTTTGCCGTGCACGTGCACAACATGATACATGAAACGACTGACCTGTTTAAAAGATGCGCTTTAATTATTATTTATTTATATTTTCAAAAGCAGGTAGAAGTAGCTACTTTAAGTAGGTTTAAATACCTATGTAGCTATTAATAGCTACGTAGGTAGAAATAGTCTTTGAACTGGACCTGATATAAATTTAGTATTATCATTTAAAAGGACTGATTCACAATTTTCACCAAAATTTTCTTTTTCACTTTTAATGATCAAAATCTACTGTCTAATGTATTTAAAAGATTTGACATGAAAATTAAGGATATACATTACCACAGAATCTCATTTTATAGAGTTCATTATTTGTTTTGTAAACAAAGATTATTGTTTACAAAATTTTCAAAAGAAATGGATATCAATCTAAGTTTTATTATATCTTTCACATTTCAAGCATTTTGGGGGTAAAATGTGTCATCTAAAAGTTAAAATCTGTGACTATGCAAAATTAAGATGCTTTATTTTACAAAATCAATATTTCACTTGTTTCTTTGTATACATAAAAAGACTCGAGTCTTTGTTTACATAACACAGATTTAAGGCTAAAATATTGCTTTTATTCTTGCATTCAGAAGGTCAAAATTTTGGCTGTCAACATTAAATGAGTTATATTTTCAATGTTTAACATTACAAATGAAAAGTATTTTTATCAAAAATCTCGAATCAGTCCCTTTAAATGATTTTTGGTTGAAATGAAGTACCATCCAACTGATAATATAACCTAACTTGAATAATCCCGAATTGCATAGTTAAAGATATGGTATTGTGTGTTTCATTTTGAAAGAATATTTGAATAAAATTACAACTGACTATAATTTCCAATATAAACGACAGAAATATTTTATAGATTCATGATGCATTTTAGGTGGGTACCCTGGCCAAGTACTTGAGGTGCTTATCTGTTTTGCTCACTCCATAGCCATGATAGCAACTGTGTTAAACCAAGGTTGTTTGCCAAGCATCTCAATCTGGTATTAGAAATTAATGTCATAGGTCTATCAGATGAGATCTTTAAAGAATGACTCATACGAGGTCCTGTTTCACATAACATGAATACTGCCAACATACATACGATACAAGATACCTTGAATTACCGAAATGCTGTTGTTCGTATTTTAACTTGATATTCAATCTAAACCTTTTCAATACCTACGAAATAGCTTTCTCCACCGTCCTTGTCCATTGATGTAAATACTACCTAATATGGCAAATGCAAATAACTTGACAATCGGAAGTTAAAACTTTAGTCATCAAACATGGCTCACAAATATGAATCGAGAAATTGGAATTAGAGTTGGGTACCTCAGAAAATAAAGGTACCGCGGTATACCGTGGTATTTGCAAAATACCACGGTACATACCACGGTATACCGCAGATTTAATCTTTTAATTGTATGATTCAGTTTTAGTGGATTTTAGTTGTGATTTATTGTATATAATGAGCTGTTATTAGTTTATTGATTGTAAATTGCATTTAATTTATTCAAATATAAATGATAAGGAAAATATCTTATTTAAATCTTAAACCAGTTAACAGAACAAAAGTTTAATCCAAACGTATAAGTATATCGTACATACAATATAGCAGTGTCTCTGTATCATGACTAGAATCGACTGTGACTAGACTACTGACTGGAACGATTATAAAAATAATTAATAGGGGGAAACCTGTGGATTTTATTTGACACGATCTCAAAGTAGTCTAGAAGTTCTTAGAGTCGCGAATGACGAGAACTTCTACATGTAGAATACGCCTGTCCACTTCTCTAAAGAGAATAACGAGAACATGTGCGTATGAACGTGTTCTTGTTCTTCTACCACAATTCCTACATTTTTGCACCTCAAAGTCGGCGTTCAGAATCGGCAGGAATTTGTACTCGCGCGATGAACAGTTGTTTCGAACGCACAAGTCTGCATCTGCCATTTTATTTTATTTTTTACTTGGGGTTTGCCTTATAGCCGGAAATGGTATCCGACCCGAATAAACCAAACAACATAAAAACAATTTTTATAATCTACCTTATATATTAAAATAATAACTTAATGAAATGTTTTCTATTATTTTTTTCTTTAATTTTGATTTGTTTTCATATCATTAATAATCAAATCATCGCGTTTTATACTTCGTATGTTTTACCGATTGTGTACAGTTATTAGACTTACCTTTCATTGCATCACAATGAGGGAACGATGTAAATAAAGTGAGTCACTGCGTACACAAATTTCTTAAATTATTTTTTCTTCTTTCAATTTTATATTTTCGTTAAGAGTTATCAGACTTGAATATACCGGTATTTCGCCTCGTGTACCGCGGTACATACCGGTACCAGAAAAATACCGGTATACCGGTAATACCGCGCACCTCTAATTGGAATATATCGAAATTGTTAAAAATGATAGAATAGAGACTCACAAATCGTAAGTTGCAGGTTGAAAATTTATATATTGACTAAGAAACATAGAATATCATTTTATTTACGTAAAGAAAGTCGGCAAATGTTTAGAATGGTTGAGAATCACTCCCGCATTTGCACTATTACGGAGATCCTAAGGAGTTGTAGCCCTCTCCAAAAAAAAAAAATGGGAGAGGGCTACATTATTGCAGCTAATTCTTAACTAACACAGACATTTTTGTTCTCTCTTTAAGCATGAAGAGGAATTCTTGTCAATTCTTAGTGCTACTAAAGGTGAGCCAGGAGAAAAACGGCTAGCATCCCAGTTCATCACTCGTTTCTTCAAGTATTTCCCTAGTCATGCAGCCACAGCTGTCAATGCTATGTTTGATTTGTGTGAGGATGATGATCTCATGGTATGTATCTCCAGGGTAATTTCAAATTTCAAGCCTTTTGGATTAAAGGGGGATACTGGGATATGTCAAGTAGATCACACTTCCTGGTGAGCTATGTTGCAGGGTTCGAAATTACTTCATGTCCGTAAGTCCGAGACTAGTTAAAAAAACATGTCGGACTAGTAAACTCTGTATAGCACTAGTCTGTACGGACTAGTTAAAATCCGGAAATCAATCTTGTGTTGGTTAAGATTTTAGAAAATTTGTCTTGAGTCTCTTAGATATTTGAACTTATGGGCGATTACCTGCATGGTTAAGTGTTTGCATGACAATGACATGCTGATCTTCCAAACACATGGAGTGCGTTCAAGACTGCCGTTCTTCGCACGAGTACAAATTCCTGTTGATTCCGAACACCAAGTACGCATCACGAGAATGGGTTCTATGTGCAAGAACTCGCACCACCTCTCTAAGTAGTGTGGTCGAAGAACACCTGCACTTTCATTCACGACTCTAACACAGGAGTTCATAACACATAGCTCATGGCTTGGTCAATTGAGTGAATTTTATTGACTTTATTGATAAAATTTCGAACTCCTGTGACTCTTAAGAACTGAGCATGGGAACGTCGAACACACTTATGGACATTTATAAAAGGGGTAACGTGATTAACATGGAGGTTACTGTATGCTTCTGAAGATCTTGAATGCAAAATAAAGTATGGTGATCTTTTTCTTCTGTAGGTGTCAGAAACTGAATTGTTTGCAACTGTGATGTGTTTGGTTTGATCAAATACAGTGAATAAAATGAAAATCATTTTAGATGATATACTGGACAGACTAGTGAAATGCTTTGCGGACTAGTGCTTGAAAAAGTTAGTTTTGAACCCTGTGTTGTCTTCAGACATCTATTGTTAACTATTTGCAGGTTAGACTTTACTTTTTAGCTCACCTGAGCTTTAAGTAAGCTTTTGATTGCCTGTTGTCCGTTGTTTGTCCATCTGTAAACTTTTTAAATTTTCAACTTTTTCTCCAGAACCACTGCACCAAATTCAACCAAACTTTGAAAAAAGCATCCCTGGGTGAAGGGCTTTCTGGTCTGTTCAAATGAAAAGTCATGTTCCCTTTAAAGGGGAGATAATCACAATAATATTGTAGGATCATTTAAAAATCTTTTCAAGAACCACTGGGCCAGAAGAGCTGAAATTTACATGGCAGCTTCCTGACACAGGGCAAATTCAAGTGGGGAGGGGGGTAGGTTGGGGCCACAATAGGGAATCAAAGTTTTACATACATATATATAGGGAAAATCTTTAAAAAATCTTCTCAAGAACCATTGGGCCTGAGAAGTTTACATTTACATGAAAGCTTCCTGACATAGTGCAGATTCAAGTTGGTAAAAATCATGGCCTTCGGGGATCAAAGTTTTACATGCATATATATATTGGGAAAATCTTTAAATTTGACTCAGGTTAGTGATGTTACCCATGGGCCTCTTGTTTCTATTCCATGTTTGACTGCATTGAAATGAATAGACATTTAAATTCAAGAATGAACAATGCAGTTTGATTCCATTATGATTAACTGATTCATTCCAAGTTGAACATGTTTGATTTTGTAGACACGTAAGCAGGCCATCAAAGATTTACCTACTTTGTGCAAGTCTGCACCTGAACAAGTCTCAAAGATTGCATCAGCGCTTACTCAGCTGATGGGGACAGATGATGCGACAGAAAGCAGTCTCATACAAAGCTCCTTTATCACACTTTTCAAATTTGATTGTAAAGGTAAATTACTGCATCAGTATTGGAGATTTTTAAGACAAAATCTTGTAAAGTCAGAATCACTTGAAAGGACTTATTTTGAATCATAGCCTAAGGCTTAAAATAAAAATTGATTTGTTTGATGTACTCCGACCGACCCGTGAAATTTGTCCCGACCTAATCGTTTTTTCCACACTTCGAAATTTTTAAAAAAAAATTTCCTCCCTGGAAAGTAGAAATTCTTCGACTTAGTTTTAAAGTTGATGCCATTTTTTTGGACTGGTTGTTTTACAGCATTTTTGTTACACTGTATCAAAATGTTCTTTGGGCGTCTTTCGGTTCTACTTTCACTTTGATAATGACCATTTGTTAATCCGGGAACTTTTCAAACACTCTTTTATATGAACGATCAAATATACCGCATCCCTGCTCCAAATTACCACATTATCTACCAACAAGATAGAGCAAGAAGCTACGAACTCCCCCGTGGAGGCCTGATCATATTTGCGTACAAAAGTTTGAAAGCCATGTTACTTAAATAAAAAATCACGCGAGACAGCACACCAAAATTATGGCGGACCACAAGTTGATGGTCTATATATATTTCTGAAAAAGCACGCATACAATTTTGATATGGGATTATTTAAATGTTATGACGATTTAATAGGTGAAAGGCACTTTTACTTTGCTCTTAAACTGAGACACACAAATGGAACATAATCGTCACAACAAATTGAACGATGCGGGGAAGTCGGCATTAAAATTATATTGAGCAATATTAAAATTGATTGTAAATTGCTGTCATCATGTAATTCACTTGGATATTCATGGATCACATTAAAATTTTTAGGTGATTACTATTATGAATGTCAAACCACAAATAGAAGAATCAATCGGTGGTAATAAAAAAGGGTGTTAATTTATTTATTAACAACTGTAGAGGTCCTCATCCGTGACGAATACAAAATGTCCTAAGAAAATTTCAGAAGACATTGGAAGATTTATGTGTATAATATACAATGTGTACAAAATGAATGTTCTAAACTCTATTATGTCTGGCAGCGTTATGTGTTTAATGAAAACATCGGTAAATTTTGTAAATCTGATTTTCATGACATTCCGAAGAGGAAAAAAAGATACCGACCTACCTGCCCGACTTGAAAAATGTGGGTCAGGGTACATCAAACAAAAATTTTTTAATGATGGCCTAATCTACTACATGTATAAAAATTTATATTACATATTCTTTTCTGGTTTCCAACTTCAATCAGTGCACAAAATGAGCAGGGGTAAAACAATTCATCACATGACGCGATCATGTGATGAGCTGTATCCCGGTCACATGAGAAACTATTAGCAGATTAATTAATAAAACAATTGACCCTAGGTAGTGGAGAAGACCTGCGAAACTTTTGTCAAAAGCCGTAGGCCTTCTGGGTCATTGCCACTTCCTCAGAGCAATAGTTTTAACTGTTTCTCGATTAGGCATGAAATAATTGTTTACTACATGTAGTTTATCCCACCTTTCCCTAACCCTAACCATTGGAGGGGGGGTGTTTTTGGAATCTTTTTAGCAGAGACATCTTTTGTTTCTAGGATGTATTAAGTTGCAAGTCATATATGCAGATGATAATGACAAAGGAATTTATTTAATACATGATGAATTATTATTTTTTAAGGCTCATTGGAGGGAATCTTCAGTCAGATTTTGGGAGAAGATGATACAGTACGAGAGAAGGCAATAAAATTTTTGGGTGCAAGGATCAAAACACTACCAGAGGACACATTTGACAGCCACTCAGAGGAACTCCTCATAAATATGTGTAAAAAAGTAAATACTGATCAAAAACAGGTCTTGTAATCTGACTTCATGCAGATTTTAGAAAACAAGATTTAATACTGTTTTATTATATATATGTTATTCTCTTTGATAGATACTTAGTGTTAAATCTAAAGCAAACTAGCATGGCGCCATGCCATGCCCTTTTTGGCTGGCACCATGCCCTTTTTAATTTCACCATGCCCTTTTTTCTCTATAATTTTTTTTAGAATATTTGTTAATATAAACAATTGTTCTTTATTTCACAAGGTTGATTGAAAAGTTTAAAATCAATGCAGCGGGTATTAACTTTTAAAGAGGCTAAATGATTATTCTATTTCTATCATAGTATGATACAATGAAAGTGCCCCGAAATTGTCTTGCCGCGACAAAAACTGCCCTTTTGAACATCTATGTGTGCCCTCTCTAGATCCTAGATTTAGCACTAGATACTAGTATGTTATTACACTTGCAGGTATTACAAGATGTGACCAAGGATGAGTTTATAGCTATTATGGAGATCCTGAAATGTCAGAAATCCATGACAACAGTTCAAGGGAGACAACAATTGGTGGATATCGTAACAGAACAAGCAGAGCTCGACCAACCATTTGATGTATAGTTTACAACCTAGAATTCTTCTGTATAGTATCCTGTGCTATACCTTATTATACATAGCAAACATTTGGAGTATTTGTCATATATAAGCAACAACAATAAGCATGTTTATCTTGATTTTTTAGTCAGGGATTCGAGGGCATATAGTTTTTGGTCTCTCTGCAAAACTTTAACCTTGGCCATAACTTTGAATAAATGGTGACAGGGCTTTCATATTTCACATGTGGAATCCTTTTGAGAAAATCTTTCTTTTGTACAAAAAATGATGACCTTGGAGTTTGGCCATAAAGGGACATCATCATTTTACAAACACATCTTGATTTAATGCTCTGCTGTGAAAGTAAGTTGTATACAGGGGTAAAGAGGGCATCTGATTGATTATTGTCATCTGTGATTGCAGGCAACAGATCCAGACTGTGTAGACCGACTAATGCAGTGTATAAAACATGCAGCTCCACTCTTCTCTGTAAGTGTAAAATTTTACCCACAATTCCTCGTACAGTCAGACAGTAGTCATTACTCGGGTGAAAATTTTGTTTAGAATCTTTATCGTGAAATGATATGAAAGTCTGGTTTTTTTTCGTTGACAGAAAAATGTCCACTCAAAAGCATTTGTTGGTTATTTCTGTGATCATGTCCTTCCACACCTCGATAAGTTGGCTAGCCCAGAGGAAGGAATCAATGGGAAACTGGAAATGCTTAAACTGATGGCTGAAATCTCAGAGTTCACAGGGGATTTTGAAAATCTTGAAACACGATTACAGAACTTGTATGATAGTCTAATTGTAAGTACATTTTATTTAAGTCTGCGTGTTAGCTGTTTTATAGAAATGTTTTGGTTTTTAAATTGACCAGTATTTTGAGTATGATTAAAAATTGACATATTTTGATCATAATTATGTGCTGGTATACAGAATTCTGATGTACTTTTTATCAATTTTGTTTGAGGATAAACAGAATGTTAAGTCATCAGGAACAGAAATATGTCTAAATTGTACTAGGAGGAGAGAAAATAATTTACAGAACATCCCTACAGTTTTACTGTATTATGATTTGCATGCTGTGGAACATGATAGATCTTTTTTATGCCTCAAGTTGACAAGAGATACCAAGTACATTCTCTGTCCATCCATCCTGTTTAAAAAATTCAAAACTGTTCACACTTGAATATTCAATCTGTGGGTTTTTATTGGGATTTATCATGGATCCAGGCTAGTGGGGATGTAATTAATCTCAGTAATTCATCTGATGTCAATATTTGTATTGCAGTCCTACATGCCACTCCCACCGGCTGAGGAGAATGAGGACGAGTCTCACAGCGAGGAACCTAAACTGGAGTTTTCTGCAGTAGAGTGTCTGATGTACACATTTCATCAGCTCTGTCGAAAACTACCCAACTTCTTGGCAGGGGAAGAAAATGCGGACAGATTAAAAGATTTCAAAATAAGGTGAGTTCATGCTGATTATTGTCTGAAGTTTCAATATGATTTTGTAATATTGATTTGATAGGGAGACATTTATCAGTGTGATCTTGCTAATAATTGTTCATCATTGTAGGTTACAGTACTTTGCACGAGGGGTTCAGGTTTATATTAAGCACCTTAGAATGGCCCTCCAGGGCAAAACAGGGACTGAGTTGAAGGAAGAGGAGGTAAAACAGTCTGTTTTATGTATTCAAACTATGTGGTTGGAGGTTTTCTTGTTAAGAGTTACCCATACCTCTGAATGCAGTATTCTGTGAATGGGTACTAGGATGGGTCTACAAAATGTTAGGTCTGTAAATGCTATCAGTTGCTGTATATTGAGAGTCTGACATATTTCAACCTTTGTAGAACAAGATTAAGGTGGCAGCTTTGAAGATTACATCCAACATCAACACAATGATCAAAGATCTATTTCATAGTCCTCCATCCTTTAAATCTGTTGTGACATTGTCATGGAAACCATTGGTTGTATGTATCTCTTTAATAAAAAATGTAAAGCAAAATTGTTATTAGAATTGATTCATAAATGTGGATTTTTCATAAATGTTCTCAAAGTAGTGCATAGAAGGCTAATTGAAGTATGTGACCTTATACATGTTTTACTAAAAACATATATATATATATCAATTTACAGAAACCAGTAGAAAAAGCTGCACCAACAACAACAGGAACAGCTGGGTAAGTTGATGTTGACCTGTAACTATTCACAGTTTTGCTTCTTGATTTTCCCAGTGTTGAATGTAATGAAATACTTGTTCTCCAATGACTGTGTCATTTATGAGGGAAAATTACAAAATCTTTTTAAGTCACCTGAATAAACTCGGGGGGGGGGGGGGGGGGGGATCTATTGCAATTGGTTAATAGCATCTGTTGTCATGCATTAACATTGGAACATTTTAACATTCCATTTCTTTTCAAATTTGATATGAAGCATTTTGGGGACAATGGGGACATACGTTGTAAATTTCAGGACTTCTGCACCCCCAGGACCTTAGGGATGGGAAGAAAATTGACCAATTTTCTGAAATCTTCTCTACAACTGCTCATCTTTAAGAAAAACTTAATGCATAGTGATGTAGAGCAGAAATGCTTCTACCAAAACTGTTAAATTTTATGATCCCCGGAGTAAAGGGTTATGGTTCCAGGGTGGGACCAAAGTTATTATAGTGATTATTGTTTTTATCATTTGAAAGACTTCTTTTAAGTTTCCTGATATGGTATAGAAACTAAATGCATATTTAGGAAAAGCATGTACCAAAGTTGTGGTTTTCGCAACCTCAGGGTTTTGATTCCAGGACGGGTCCAAATTAGTTGTGTCATGTTAGTATTGTACATATTATGTAAATCCATTCATCAGTATAGGCACTTTTGGGAGCATTTAAGTTTTAATAACACATTTTATTTTATACTGTTGCTGAATATTGGACTTTAGGTTAGGTATTCAGCACAGGAACATTGTTTTCTTGATTTCATTGCCCTTGGGACTAGTGATACTTTTATCGCAATTCACCTTTGAATTAGAACGCTTTACCCAATATAGTATTGCGTTGTGTGACGACACAATTGAATGAGACGATTGAACAGTTTGAATGACGTGTTTGATGTAATACAACAAGAGTTTTCATTGGCCGATTACAGCCCACCCACTTTCTCGAGTGGATTCAGGTGATCAGATAAGATGGACGGACTAGAAAATTACTAGCTGGAGAACTGTAGCTCTCTGAAAAAATATTGTGATACAGATCTACCTCTTATAAAAACCTTCGATTTACGGGGCACAAAAAGCTGCGCACGGTTGAGGCTGCCGTCTCATAAATTCAATATTTAAAAAATCTTAACATATTTTCCTACTATACTTGTGTCCAAACATACCTTCAAATATTCATTAAAGCCACACACGACGCGAAAACTCGCAACTTCAAATGATTTCGTTTGTTGACGTAGCCATGTTAGGTAGCTGGTCAATTCGAACTCTGTTGCCACATGTGTATTGGTATCTATTCATAAAATTGGTTGCAAGTTATGTATTCGCTCTTCATTTATTATCAACACGAATAATTAATAGAAATTTAAAAATAAAATTTTTGTAAAGGTAAAATAAGCTCTTTATCAACGAAAATGCTACATAAGCCCATTATGGTCCTTAAATTACCACTCGTGAGGCAGAGATGGAGACCGGCCCAGACTGATGAAAGCCGCGAGTTTAGCTATTTGAATAATTATCATTTAATGGAACTGGGATGATATATTATTTAAAATATTTTTGGGGAATAGTTCATATCTAGACATCATTGTGCAAGTATAGAAATGAACCGGGATTCGAATTGACTGGCTACCTAACATGGCTACGTCAATGAACGAAATCATCAAAAGCTGTGAGTTTTTGGGTCATATGGGGCTTTAATAAATATTTGAAGGTATGTTTGGACACAAGTATAGTAGGAAAATATGTTAGGATTTTTTTGATATTAAATTTATGAGACAAGAATACAAGTTTTCCTCTTTCTTCCTTTGAAGTTTGTTTCCATCTGGCCGTCATGTTTTCAAATGCCGACTACTCCCGTATAAGGGAATTTGGGCAGACTTATACATATGGACCAATGAGAGTTTCTGTTGCATTTCGCAATTGTATTACAAACAGATTCAATTGTGTCCTCACACAACGCAATACTATATCGGCCAAAGCGTTCTAATTCAAAGGTGAATTGCGATAACTAGTACTCGGGTGACCGATAAGGCCCTTTGGACCAGTGATACTTTTAACTAATACTCAGGTGACCGATAAGGCCCTTTGGTACTAGTGATACTTTTATGTAACTAATTCTCAGGTGACCGATAAGGCCCTTGGGACCAGTGATACTTTTAACTAGTACTCTGATGACCGATAAAGCTTGTAGGCCTCTTGTTATGTTTAAGAAATTTGTAATTTTAGCCAAAAGAGAACACTAATCACATTTGAGTCCAATGGAGCCGGTGGCAAGAAAGCCCACAAACAGGACAGATCTTTGTATCAACCACCCAGCGGGAAGTTCAGTGAAAAAGCAGGCGCATTCCAATCAGGTAACAGAATGGGGGTGACCTTAAGTTGTATGGCCGATAACTGTTTTCCTTAATGAGAGTAGTGGCTGTTAACTATTTTAGGTGAACAGTTCATAAACCATTATGCTTTGAATGGATTTATGTTTACTGACACAAGCAAGTTACAGTATATTTTCAAATCTGTGTTTAATACCGACAAGCTTCATTTATATACATTTATAACAGTGTATTTTTTCCTGCTGTATAAACATAATTTTATATAATTATTGATGAAGTTGAAACCTTGCTTTATCAGCCCCAGGGAAGTGATATTTCACTAAGGCCTGGAGGTGAATGTCACCTATAGAGTTGATATTAAGTAAAACGTGTTTTATATAGTGACTCTTTATTTGTACTGTTTTGTGAGAATACTTTTTTCAAACGCTTCTTAGACACATGACATTACAATGGAAAATAGATGATTAGAAAGATGCCACAACAACTTATACATTTGTATCTATATTTGGGTACCCAACTTTGTTGATAAATCATTTCATTTGAATTACTGTAAACCAACTTATATTCACATGCAAGAAATTTTTGAGAGAAACTTCTCATTGCGAATGTTTCTTGCTGTGAACTAGTCTTTTGATGTTTCTTGTATGTTTAAGATAATCTTGGTAATGAAACTTAGTGGCTGAGTCTTATTTATGGATATCTATACTGTACATGTAGTACCATGCAATGAAAAGTAAAACCATAAAATGACACCCAATACTTGTGCAATTTGAAGAAAGTTACTTATGCCACTTAAAGGAAAAAAATTTTTTTTAATGTTTAATTACTTGAAAGGTTAAGTAATTATTATTTTCGTTTAACTTAGGTCAGAGGGGTCGAGGAGGATTCAACCGAAGAGGGGGCTGGCGGGGTAGAGGACGCAATCAGAGATGGTGAGGGACAACTCTGCAAGAATCCAAGGGGAAAAACTTAACATTCAATTCATTCTGCTGCATAGGTTAATGAAACATATATCACATTGATTTAAAAAAAACTGATGCAGACTGAATTAATATTAAGTTTTTGAACCATAGAAGAGACTACGGAATTATGTGATTGGCAGATAGGCTGTAAGTTGTGTATCACAAGCAAAATGTTTTAGTTTTAAAAATCATAAATTGAAGTTAATATAACTTTTGAACAATTCAGATACACAACTTCTAGCCTTCTGTTTGAGTTGACATTTCAGATCAGCGTTGGAGCAGGAACACTTAGAATAGCCAGCATGGTTACTGATTGCCAGGTGGTTTATTTTAATATCAGAA
Organism: Ostrea edulis; assembly: GCF_947568905.1. Classification (NCBI taxonomy): domain Eukaryota; kingdom Metazoa; phylum Mollusca; class Bivalvia; order Ostreida; family Ostreidae; genus Ostrea; species Ostrea edulis. The sequence goes on along the minus strand of NC_079169.1, from coordinate 58,002,187 downwards.
ATGTATGTGAAACAGACAAACTTTGTCGATCTCTTTTTAAGGTGTGTAGTAACCTTAAAGTGAGAAGAGATGCAGTTTGTTGAATACTGTTGTGTTTTTCGATTTTATTTTTATTTTTTTTTTATACTGAAATAGCGATGAAATAGTCCTTACCAGTCATCATTGTTTAAGTGGAGGAAAATGATTGTCCACGAGTGCTTTTAAAAACATTACTGAAGACTAATACCAAATATTATGTAGACCTAGTTAAACTGTTGACAGTGTGTAAATGTCCACTTGAATTATACTTATGAAAGTATATATGTTGTCCGTTACCTGGGAAGAAAATAATCCTAGTTGGAGAGAAAAATCAAGATGGATCAAGTCTAAAAGCATTTGAAAAATTGATGTTTTTCATCTTAAATTCCTTTATTAAGGCCCAAATACTTCTAATTTCTTGTTTTGCTTTTAGTTAGATTTTATTGTCAGATGTTGCACACATTACTTGTATACATGTATATACATAGGGGAATTTCATGAAAGTGTACATTGTATGAAAGTGAAATAAATTTTTAAAAATTTCAGATTTTGTTTTTGTGATTATGCAGTGCTAATTCACCTTCGTGTAATTGGCCTACATACTTCCAGTGCTCTTCGCTTTAACTAAGCGGTTGAATTTAATTTCTATGTTGATTTGTTTCAGTCTTCTGAAAATCAAAAATGATTGGCACGTTTGATTTCACATTAATCTATTTGTGTCCACATTGTTTGGCTACTACCGAATGTACTAAAGTGCAGTGTTTGTGGCTGTTAATGGCAACAAATCATCGTGTTAGAAGATTTTGTACCCGTATTTTTTCTAAATTTAGGATTCCTTGGGAAGAGGTACATTGCCACACCCTTCTGTGACCTAATGCTGCAATTTAATGTAGCACACTGTGGCATTTTTCAAAGCTGTGCAGCAAATACATAGTTATACCATAAATACTTGTCTATGGTTGTTTACATCACAGAGGGTCTTTCTGACGTCATCAGCAAGGGAGGTAAGCTGCGATTGTCAAAGATCATTTTCATGATGGAGTTTATTTGGATCTGCTGTTATGACGTCTTGCATTGATTGATTGAATATTGTTTAACGTCCCCCTCGAGAATATTTCACTCATATGGAGACGTCACCACTGCTGGTGAAGGGCTGCAAAATTTAGGCCTATGCTCGGCGCATATGGCCATTGAGCAGGGAGGGATCTGTATCGTGCCACACCTGCTGTGATACGGGACCTTGGTTTTTGTGGTCTCATCCGAAGGACCACCCCATTTTTGTTTAATAAACCTTGATTAATGAATTCCCATACATAACTAAATTCTTCAGAATATTGTTGCATATAACCTTCAACCATTAAAACCAGAGTCTATAAAAACTGGTCTCATTGTATAGGTTGCCTTTAGTGACTATGCAGGTTCCCATTTTCTGTTTGTGTGGAGAACATTGGTTTTGTTGTAGAGGGTAGACTTGGTGAGACTTTATGCAGTATTCTATTTTTTTGTGTGTAGGACATTGGTCTTGTTGTAGAGGGCTGCCTTAGTGAGACTGTATGCAGGTTTCTATTTGTTTGTGTGTAGGACATTGGTCTTGTTGTAGAGGGCTGCCTTAGTGAGACTATCCAGGTTTCTATTTTTAGCTCACCTGAGCCGAAGGCTCGTGAGATTTGTCCGTCGGCGTCGTTGTAAACTTTTCACATTTTCATCTTCTCAAGAACCACTGGGCCAATTATAACCAAAGGCCAAAAGTATCCTTGGGTGAAAGGCTTTGAAGTTTGTTCAAATGAAGGGCCATGCCCCCTTCAAAGGGGAGATAATCGCAAAAATAGGGTGGAGTCATTTAAAAATCTTCTCAAGAACCACTTCGTCAGAGGAGCTGAAATTTTCATGAAAGCTTCGATCCTGACATAGTGCAGATTCAAGTTTGTTCAAATTATGGCCCCTGGGGTTAGGTTGGGGCCACAATAGGGGATCAAAGTTTTACATAGAAATATATAGGGAAAATCTTCTTCTCAAGAACCAATGAGCCAGAAGAGCTGAAATTTATATGAAAGCTTCCTGACATAGTGCAGATTCAAGTTTGTTCAAATCATGGCCCCTGGGGGTAGATTGGGGCCATAATAGAGGATCAAAGTTTTACAAAGAAATATATAGGGAAAATCTTCTCAAGAGCCAGAAAAGCTGAGATTTACATGAAATCTTCCTGATATAGTGCAGATTCAAGTTTGCTCAAATCATGGCCCTTGGGGCCACAGTAGGGGATCAAAGTTTTACATGAGAAATTGGGAATAAATAGAAAAAAATCTTTAAAAATCATACTCTCAAGAACCAATTGGCCAGAGGAGCTGAGATTTACAAGAAAGTTTCCTGACATAGTGTAGATTCAATTTATGGCCTCCAGGGGTAGGTTGGGGCCACAATACGGACTAAGGTTTTACATGCAAATATATATGGAAAGTCTTCAGATATGGGCCAAGGTAACTCAGGTGAGCGATGTGGCCCTTGGGCCTCTTGTTGGTTTGTGTGTAGGACATTGGTCTTGTTGTAGCGCTGGCTTAGTGAGACTGTATGCAGGTTTCTATTTTCTGTGTTGGGTGTCTATCTCTTTGGAACGCTGCCATAGATAACGGCAAAAGATAGGTTGTGGGTCAAAGTTTGGTCCAAATATGTGAGAAATCCAAATTTATATACCTGATATGCTAACCTTACAGGAACACTTAACAAAACACACTGACGAGGCATTGGCAAAAACTACATGTATTTTCAAAAATATCACTTGTTAAAAACTGCTGTGTGCAAAACAACAAACAGACAAAAAATGGACAGTAAACAATCCTGAAAATAAAATGCAAGGTGTGTTTTAAATGGGATAAAAATATTTTCATGAATCGTCAATGAAAACATCAAACGACAATGTACTCAAATTGCTACATTAATGTATATTAAGTATTACAGCTGGAAAAACTCAAAATTAAATCATTGATGAATACAGTATTACATGCAAACAAAGAAGTAGCCTTATGAAAAGTCAATTTGGTCCAAGTCTGAGTACTTTAAAACTGCATAAATTTGTTACAAAGGCAAGAGATGCAAAACTACTTTAAATTTCAACTGTGAATTTACATAATCTTTTTTTATGACATAATTCTGAATTTAGGTCACTGATCAAATTGGGTATACAACTGAGTTGTGTTAAATTGAGATTCTTGCACAAAGCATACTTCTTTCTGACATTCAACTTAATGGGCTAATTAGAGCCCTTAACATATAGTTCTTTGTGAAATTTTAAAAACTGATTAGATGATAATCTTATTCTTGTGAGTTAACATGTAGTATTACTTTGTATAATTAACTTGATATATACATGTATATGGAAATATGCTACATGCAGTTTTCCTCATGTAAGATATACATGTATTAGTATATTTTTAAGTAACAAATTGCACATGCACAATTGGTAACGACAAATACAGATTTGAATAAATTTTAAACATACATGTAATTCAAATGTAGAGATTGAATCAGTAACACAGTAACAGAAAGTCCCCCTTTGGTGCCTCTCATGTTCTATATTTAGTTCGTATCTGTTGAGTCATCACTATCATCAGAACTGCTTTCATCTGTGCTGTCTTTTTTTGTTGTGCCACGCTTAACCTTCATACTGTTGTTGACAGCCCCTGAGCGGGACGGTGGGGTTTTTCTTTGACTGGCTGAAGGGGGTCTCTGGGTGGAGTAAACATTCTGGGGGGCGTCTTGAGGGGTTGTGGCAGAAATCGGCCGTGCTTTGGATTTGGTGACTGATGTGGTACTACTGTTGCTCAGTCTTACTGTGGGGCTAAACAAAAAGAATTGGATATCTAATGAACAACCACATATCATCTCTAGGGTTTTCCACTTACTATATTCATACATCCACACCAACTTATTCAATAATGATTGTAAAGACATGTACATATACACAATATACAAGAGAATTAAAACATTTGATTCATTAAACATTTATTGAGTGGCATAATAAGTATTGTATTTATGAATGAATCATAAAATAACCCACCATTATTTTTATGCATTAGAACTGCTCTATTTTTCATGTGTTAGAACTGCAGAATCATAAGCTTTTACATTCAACAAATAAACTTTTCACTATACTATCTAGAGATTGGATGAAATTAGGTATGGTTAATTTCGTGCTTGAAAAATAAAGCTATTATACAAATTAAAAGATGAATATACATGTATATCTCATATAATCTAATTAAAATTAGGTGTTAGATCCCCTCACACCGTAACTACACTAGTGTGGCAAACTCTGAGCGGATCATAGGATCTAATTTTAATAAGATCAATTCATCATATGTATTAAGATTTGAACAGGTTTTATATTGATCCTGGCATCAATTAAAAGATATAAAATTTCTTCTTACCATTTTGAAAAAAAAATATCTCGCTGCATGATAATAATTAAATTGAAAGCTGTAATAAAATGGCAGAGTATGTAAATTTTCTATGAATTTGAACTACAGAATAATTCTCCCTCCACCAACATCTAATTAAAAGCAAAGTTGAAGCACAATTAAATTCAAATTAAAAGGAATTTTTCAGCACTGCAAAGATTTGTGAAAACTGTTTTAATATCAAAATGACTATTTCGATTGATTGGATATTGTTTAACGTCCCGCTCGAGAATATTTCACTCATATGGAGACGTCACCACTGCCGGTGAAGGGCTGCAAAATTTAGGCCTGTGCTCGGCGCTTATGGCCTTTGAGCAGGGAGGGATCTTTATCGTGCCACACCTGCTGCGACACGAGACCTCGTTTTTTGTTGTCTCATCCGAAGGACCGCCCCATTTAGTCGTCTCTTACGACAAGCAAGGGGGTACTGAGGTCCTATTCTAACCCGGATTTGGAAGTACGGTACATAATAAACAGGGATTCCAATGACAACACCTGTATTCCATAGCTCAATACTTGTAACAATGTGTGGCACCCCCAGACTACAAATTCAATTGTTGATTACACATACAAAAATTATGTATGCAGTTTACAATCCTTAATGGGGGGGGGGGGGGGGGGTTATCCACTGGGATATAGCGTTATCATGTACTGTTATTTAGATCACACTGTATAACCAATTCATTGAAGACAGCAACCAATCAATCATAGTGCTCAATAATTCAGGAGAATAATTAATGCGATGAACAATGTAATTAATGTATGCATCAATTCAGCAGAATAATTAATGCTATCAACAATTCAATTCATGCGCACAATAATTCAGAATGGAATATTTAAAGAGATCTCAATTGAATTGTTGCATGCATTAAATGAAATGATGATATCTTCAAAGATATCTTCAAATATTTGAGTTTTTAAAAGTTAATTTGACACTCTGTAAACCTTGGGCCTGAATCCAATACCAGTATAGACTATGGTTTGTGCAAATTTGACTGTTTACTACATTTGAAGACTTATTGATAAACAACATAACAAATTTTCATCTGGCTGTTCTTGAGAATCAACATACAAACTCTGATCAGATAAGTTCAATTGTGCCTCTTGATCACTGCCTATATCAAATTCTGAATTCAAATGTTTGAGTTGATCAACAATTATATATTTATAGACATAATCTAGTATATGTAATATATTTAGTATTTAACTTTGTACTGTAAAAACCCTCATATCCATGAGGTCAAATTACTGTAAACCAACTTTTATTCGCGATGACCATAATTCGTAATTAACGCAGTGATGAACTGGTTCGTGACGACTAATTTTTTTGACCGAGATTATCTTCAACAAATACTAGAGACATTAAAGGAGTTGTGTTTGGCGATAAATATTCACCATGACAAGGTTTTAATGAAAACTTCTTGCATGCAAATAAATGTTGATTTATTGTATTATGTTTTGAGAGAATTAAACATATTCATGGACAGCTTGCTTAATTTCAGAACGAGGAGTTCCTGCAGTTTATTCTTCTTGGAAGGATCTAGATACCTTTCACAAAAACAAATCATTTTCTAGTACCGGTATCTAAATTCTCAAAAACAGACTACGCTAAAAGATTTACGTAAGTTAGAATCCTAATGGTCAATAAAATCCATTTCTCATGCCTGGACATGCATGAGTTTTGAGCAGCTGAAGAATATTTTGCTCCAAATTTTGTGACTTTACAGTAAACAACCATTGAATTCTGTAAAACAAACAAGAACAGCTACTTCCTATCAATAGTTACATCACTATTTGTGTCAAGTTTACAGACTTTCTATCAATAGTTACATCACTATTTGTGTCAAGTTTACAGACTTTCTATAAATAGTTGCAGCACTATTTGTGTCAAGTTTACAGACTTTCTATCAATAGTTACATATTCACCATGTGTGTCAAGTTTACAGACTTTCTATAAATAGTTAATATTCACTATGTGTGTCAAGTTTACAGACTTTCTATCAATAGTTACATCACTATGTGTGTCAAGTTTACATACTTTCTATAAATAGTTACATATTCACTATGTGTGTCAAGTTTACAGACTTTCTATCAATAGTTACATCACTATGTGTGTCAAGTTTACATACTTTCTATAAATAGTTACATATTCACTATGTGTGTCAAGTTTACAGACTTTACTAATTTCTATGGGCTGTCTGGGAATAAATTCCTATCATAACAAAAAGTAACTAGTGAACACATTTGGCAACTTGTGCAACACCATTTGATTTTTAATTACTCTGAAAAGTCACAGCACTTGAAGTTACCACTACTTATGCTAAGAATCATCATAAGGTAGTACTACTTTAATTTGAGCTATTTTTGTTGGAGTAAGTATGCAGCCTTACTAAGGAAGGTACCTCTATCAAGCACCAAATCAACATAAACTCAAATAACTGAAGATATCTTTAACTATTTAAAGATATCATCAATTCATTTATTGCATGCACTTATTGAATTCATAAGCGCATCAAATCAATTATTGCTCTCATCAATTCAATTGATGTGCACATCAATGTGGTGGAATTACTGCTCACAAAATTTAACTTCGAACTCAGTATAAATGATTTGATGATCTCTTTAATTCAATTGATATCTTTTATTATTTACAATGCTTTTGTAAAAGCAATTAACATATGCATCGATTCTTTTAAGTAGAGCAACAATTCAATGAAAGAGATCATTAATTAAAATGTGGATACATTGAATTGAAGATATTTCAATAATTCAGTTATTGTGCACATGAATTGTTGTGAGCAATAATCAAATTATTGCTTGCTTCAATTGAATTGTAGCGTACATCAATTCAATTGCTGATATCATCAATTCAGCAGAATAATCAATGCTATCAACAAATTCGATTAACATACCCAATAATTCAGAACTGAAGATATCATTAATTATTTGACTTCATATTTATATTGAATTGTTGCAGCATCAAATAAATTGATGATATCTTGAAATAATTATAGATATCTCCAATTATTTGAGTTTATGTTAATTTGGTGTTCCATACTTACATCCTTCCCTCTCTCCTTTTTTCTCTCTTTCCCTTTACCCTTTTTCTCTCCTTTCCACCTCCTTTTTTCTCGCCTTCCCTTTCCCCCTTTTCTCTCTCCTTTCTTCCCTCCTTTTTTCTTCTTTCCTCCCTCCTTTTTTCTCTCCTTCCCTTTCCCCCTTTTCTCTCCTTTCCTCCCTCCTTTTTTCTCTCCTTCCCTTTCCTCCTTTTCTCTCCTTCCCTCTCCCTTTTTTCTCCTTTCCCCCTCCTTTTTCTCTCCTTCCCTTTCCCCCTTTTTCTCTAGCTCATGATCCCACTTCTTCCCTTTTTTGACCTGTCTGCCCTAACATAATTATCAGCTGAAATTGGAACACGAAAAATAATAAATTTCATGTTTTCTAAAGTTTTCAATAACTTTCCACTTTCTCAATTAACAAACTAACACCATCCACTTCATATAACTGGAATCAATCTGATCAAATACAGATCTTTGATCCGCTCCTGTTGTAAATTGTTGCTACACAAATTAAGAACCTGTCAATTTGGGAGCAGATCAAAGATGTGATTTTAATGAAATTGGAGTTGAATATGGTCCTCTGGAGGCAGATACTACTGATAATGAACGTGTGAACATTTCATGGATTCATTATAGGAGGACAAAACAGAAAGCATTTTAAAATGAATAATTCATAAAGACATGCACATGACTATCAAAATATGCAAATCATGATTAAGTTTTCAAATATAGGGTGTACCTTGAGCCTTGATCTTAAAACACTAAACATGGCTGAAGAAAAGTCACAGCTAGAACAACAGCTATTCACACCAGAAACTACACTGTACTAACAGGATAAAACAATTTGAATTTTTACAATAGAAGAAAATATACATGATATATCATTGGGTGATTTTTCTGGATTGGTGTTTTATACATTTAAATATTCAATAAACTTGTCAACTTTACAAAATTGGAACTACAAATAATACAATTCATGTACACTAAGCAAAGTTTTCTAGTCACATACTCTTGGGTTTGGGGAATCTGAAACTTATTTTCAAAATAATTAAAATATAGTGCCAGAAATGATCACAATTTCCTGACCCTCACACTATTTTGGGAACTAATGTTATCAAGATAGCAAAATCAATTCTCATAGATTTTCATTTGATTCAGAATTATTGTTTTAATCCACAAGACGAATTGTGCATTTCAGAAGTTGATGTGATTATCTCAAACTAAAACCAAAATTACCCCACCCTCATCAAAATAATTACCCTTACTGTTGTCAATGGTCTCACTGTCAAAATGGACAAAACTGATTGATTAAAAAGATCACATGGTCATTCTCACGTGTGAGTTTTACACGTTGACTGCATCAGGTAAAAGATATCAACTGTGCAATACTTGATACAAATTCAATATGTAAATTTATGTTGTAAGGTGACTAATACAGTCTGGTATATATTGGGATGTACTTCAGTCAAAACGTCTAGGATAAAGAAAATACATCATTCCTCTTTAAATAAAATAATTGTCAATTAAAATAGGATGGAAGTGCAGCATGTTTGCCATCAGCTGCAGTTCAGTTGCTCCCCAGTTGTAAAATCGGAGTTGTCTCCCCTCCGGTCTGACGTCCCAATTTTTATGACTAGGGAACTAGAGAACTGCAGGTTTCTGAAATTCAACACATTGCCGGACTTCCTTGAATTTATAAGAAAATTTCATACAACATCACAGTGGGGGCAGACATAAATACAAAAAGCTGGTGACGTAGTGCTTTAAAGAACTCACTCCATATGGTGAAACACTTCAATAAAGGGGTGGATCTACAGGGAGTGGCTATCAATTATGTACAAAAGCAGTAGCGAATCCAGTCCCGGACACCAGGCTCATGCCACCACTTCTCAGAAATATGATCCATTTTTAAAAAAAAAATAGAAATATGTCCAAAACCACTACATTATATCAGTCTTGTTTTGTCCAAACACAGTAGCTTCAGAAGGCCCCCACCGTGGCTTTGATCTGGACCCATTAGGGGCTTCAAGACAGTCCCCAGCCTTTTGCTACCCCTCCCCCCATCAGAAATTTCTGGATTCGCCACTGATAAGTATAAGATAGCATTTACATAAGTACTCTACAATGCAGTTAGTTTCATCTAATCTTTATTTTCTAGCACTAGTGATGTTAAATCATTATGTTTTGTAAATTCTATAGATACAATGTTAATTTGCATTTGCTCCTACTGTTTGATTTTGCACTAATTATGGTGACGCAGTCTTTCCGACAAGCTTTTGAAATTCAGAATGTATTTCCTTCTTTTTATCTGTGGCTGTGTATAAGTCATGTATATTTCTTTGGATTATTCCTACATAAAAATTCATCATCTAATACTAAGGAAGCTCTTTGACAAAGTCCTTTTCTGTTTAAATAGAACCACCTCTAAAAACAGATTCCAAACTTGTACCAAATTTTGAAAGAAAAATATTTGTTAATGACAACATAACACAAAATTCCAGGAACAGCTCCTTCCTGTGTTTAGTATAAATCATAAACTGCATTTGTGCAAATGGAACTTGTGTTTGCACGGGTTTACCTGGCGTGATTTTGAATGGCTGCCTCTTGTCTGAAAACAGTCAGCAAAATTATCAACACATAATACATTGTCAATACATCCAAATTCAACACATCCAAATGGAACATCACATCAGTATTACATCACCACGTCTAAACTTAAGTATATCAGTTTAAAGGCATGCATTACTGCTGATTGTAAAATGGGCAAAACACAACCCAGGCAAGCATGCAGTGTATACATTTTTCACAGGCAGTAGGACTTTTTAACTGTTTAAAAGGTTCACTTTTGAAGACAATCCATTTTCTGATAAATAACATTAGATGAAGATTATTTGGAGAATCTTTACTACACCGTAATATGTACAATTAGATCTATTTGCAAATAATTTTTTCACACAATTATCAAACTATAGTTATTAAACAGTACTTTGCAACCCAATACAAGGGCCTTGTTCTAAATAAACACTTCAAATTCACACATTTAAGGCAAACACTGTGACATGCTATCTAAATGTTCAATTGTTCGACAGTTAGTGTTAGACCCTTGTACACTCAGATACAATAACCCCTCGATAAGATACACACAGTGTCTCTACCAGTCCAATTATTGAGAGAATTTTGTTCTGTGCAGAAGTTAGAGGTTAGTGAAGATAAGAGAAAGCTTACACAGTCAGGTCCGCATCAGCTCCCTCCAGTAATTCGGCCTTAGACGGTAATCGACCTACAAGATATAACAGATGGTAATCGACCTACAAGACATAACAGACGGTAATCGACCTACAAGACATAACAGACGGTAATCGACCTACAAGACATAACAGACGGTAATCGACCTGCAAGACATAACAGACGGTAATCGACCTACAAGATATAACAGATGGTAATCGACCTACAAGACATAACAGACGGTAATCGACCTACAAGACATAACAGACGGTAATCGACCTGCAAGACATAACAGACGGTAATCGACCTACAAGACATAACAGATGGTAATCGACATACAAGATATAACAGACGGCCATCCTCCATCAGAAAAAAAGTCAGTATAAAGAAAAGAAAGCATGTCCATTTTCCCTTAGACTTGAAGAAAAATATTCAGTCTGTCAAACTTACATAGAAAAGAACCTTCCTCGGTCACTTTTCTGTAAAGTTGGACGGTACATATTCTTATTTACACATTGGTAGCAAAAAGCCATTAATTTTTACCTGTTTTAATCAATGATTAATGTAATAAAGTGCACCGCCACGGCACATGATACGCCCGTCACATATTGTTAACAGTATAGATTGTACCCATTAAAACATTTTTTTTTTATATCACCTTAATTAAATGTCACAGTGACCTTAAAGTAGGATGTGACACACCTTCTACCTAAGATGCATTAGTTGACCAATTTTGGTGATTCTAGGTCTAATAGTTTTCAAGTTATGAGCCGGACAAGTTTTTGTCATATATGGCTATATCTTCTTAATGAAAAGTCACAGTGACCTGGTTTTAATGTGCGACACACCTTCTACCCAAGATGTATCTACAGACAAAGTTTGATGATTCTAGGCCTTGTAGTATTTAAGTTACGGGTCGGACACGAAAAAGCTAACAGACGGACGGATATGGCCATATCTTCTTAATGAAAAGTCACAGTGACCTGGTTTTAATGTGCGACACACCTTCTACCCAAGATGTATCTACAGACAAAGTTTGATGATTCTAGGCCTTGTAGTATTTAAGTTACGGGTCGGACACGAAAAAGCTAACAGACGGACGGACATGAACGCCATACCATAATACGTCCCGTCTTAAGACGGGCGTATAAAAACAAACTTTGTCCCTTTATTCACACTCTTTTTTTACACTAGAAAATCGACACAATAATTACACACCATAAAACAGCCACATTAATGTGACCTTCAACTTGTGACCTAAAAATCTATTAATATGTGTAATTTTCTACTGAGCATCATAAAATTATGCATATAAATCTATAAGTTGAAAAAACTTCTCAAAATATCCTGTCCAAGATAAACACTATCTGACAGATAGCATGACTATAACAGGGCTCCTGCACTTAGCAATTAATAATAAAATTTATAAGTATACTTACAGCATTGTTAAATAAACAATAGATGTACCCTACCAGCTCTCATCAAAAACAAATCTTACAGAAAGGGTCATAACTCATGTAAAGCTGTATTCAATCATAATGAAGGTCAAAGAACTATTATGATGTGGGTTCTATTTACCAATCAAATTTGACAGCTGTGCTCATTTTGTTTTCCTGATAGAATTCCGTTGCTATTCTTTATTTGATCAAAATAACCAGAATTTGGAATCATAACTCAATCAAGATGATGTTTTCCCACCATTTTTGGTAATTTGATGTATAATGACTCCTTTTTAAGCACTTTAGCCATTTCTCTTCCTATAAATAATCAAGTGTAGGCTTGGACACAATTTATATTCATGCCACAGATTTATCCTTCAAGTAGACATTAGTGAAAGACATATTTCATTTGTTTCTAAAGTTGTGTTCTTAACATTTTAACTATCTTGTACCTCCTTCACCCAAGCATGCTTTGTGCCAAATTTGGTTGAAATCAGCCCAATGGTTCTTGAGAAGAAGTTGAAAATGTGAATAGTTTCAGCCCAATGAGTAAAAAAAATTCCAAAAGACCAAAATTGTGCATTTTTGCAGGATTTGAAAAGTGGAGAAAAAAAAGTTAGAAGTAAAAAGTATACAATCCACTAAGCATCTAAGACACTAAGAGGAAAACTAATAATGTAACAACAGTAGTCATCCACACTATTTTTCTGGTCTCAATCTGTAAGGTGTATTTGTATGAGAGAATGTATATAGAATAGAAAGAGTAAACAGGGTGGCACTCTAAAACTGGGTTTACCAAGATGAATGTCAAACTTACAATATGTATATGCTGTTGTTCATCAACATAATATACAGCACTGCCGCGGTGGTCTAGCGTTCACCCAGCATGTGAAAGGTCGGGGTTCAAATCCCGGCCGCTGCAGACCTAAGTCGTTAAAACAGGTAATGACAGTTCCATCGCCAAACGCTTGGCATCAGGTGTGAATGTCACAGGTCCTCGAAAATGACCTTAAAATCAGATGTCCCGTGTCACAGTAGGTGTGGCACGCTAAAGAACCCTCACTGCTCAATGGTCATAAGCGCCGAGCATAGGCCTAAATTTGTAGGCCTTCACCGGTATTGGTGACATCTTCATATGAGTGAATAATTCTCGAGAGGGGCGTTAAACAAGATACAATCAATCAATCATAATATACAGCAAGTGTCATATCAATATGAAAAGTGCTGAAAGCAAAGTGGGACAGACTAACAGACAGACAGACAGATGAGAAAGATATAGTCCCTTCTGCTTTTAACAACACAAGACAATTAAACAAAATAGTTTGTACCTATGTGTTCATTGATCTTCTCACTTTTAGCAATTGACATCAGAAAGCCATAAAATGACACCCGGGGGACATTGAATAAGATTTCTTTTAGTACATTCACAGGTGGTGTCCTGCAAAACAAAATCATAATAATAGTCAACTACAAGACATTCTAATTCAATCAATTATTAAATTGGTATAATCATGTATATGTGAAGAATGCTTGAAAGACATGATGTCAAAGGCTCAAATCCTTGACCTATTAAAGCATTTCTGTGTGTAACAACATTTACCCATGTACAGTTATGGCCTCTCCACTGTAGCCACACTTAACCTGAATCCATCCTACATGAGGATTCCTGCAAATTAATTTGAGAAACCATACCATTGTGGTTCTTAAGAAGAAGATTTTCCAAGAGTTTTTCTATTTCCTATACATTCCTCGGTAAAACCCCTATTGTGAATGATCCCTGGGTCCAGGGGTCATGGTGTAAACAAACTTGAATCTATACTAACTATTGATGCTTTCACATTAATTTGACATTGTACCCTTGTAGTTCTTCAGAAGAATTTTCCTATACATCCCTATGTAAAACTTTGAACCCTTATAGCTGCCCTGCTCTGGCCCTGGAATCACGGTTTTAACAAACTTAAATCTTCATTATATAAGGAATCTTTCATACCAGTTTTGGCTCTTCTAGTTCAGTGGTTCTTTTAAACATATTACCCTATTTTCACTTTTTCTTAATTATCTTCCCTTGGTAGGGAGTTTGACCCTTCAGGTGAACGGATTGATTCCCCTTCACCAAGGATGCTTTATGAAAAGTTTGGTAGAAATTAGTCTAGTGGTTCTTAAGAAGAAATTAAAAATGTGAAAAATATACAGACACAACAAATTTCATACAGAAAGCTCACTTCAGATTTCAGCTCAGGTGAACTAAAAATTACAAAATTAAATGAATATCTGAATGATGATTTAACATATAGATCATCAAAGTACTGCTTATACAAAGTACCTATACTGACATTTAATTATTTCAGGAAAAGTAATGATACCTAAAGTTAGACCTATCACAGAGAGGGTAAATTGCACGGAAATACTGCGTGGCGTCCACACCATCCCCTGGGTGGTGACTGTTCTGGTGGACTTTTGTGTCATCACTACCTGAGGGGACCACCACGGGGTCTCTCGGACTCCTCTGGGTCTGGTGCAGTGAGAGGTACACCTCATGACTTTTTTCAATAAACTCTAAAAAGAAAAATTACAAAAATAAATCCAAAACATTTATTTTTGACATGGAGCGATAAAACAAAAAAGTTGGAAATACGTCATTAGGCCATGAATGTCATTCTGTGGTTATTCAGAGACAAACAGAATACAAACTTTGGAAATCTGAGGTCTAAGGAAGGATAGGAAGCTAAATATAAAATCAATTTGCACTATCATCATGCTCTCACCAAGACGCATTTGTGTATTAAGTTTGACAGGGATTATCAATAGGTTCTTCAGAAATGAGCTATATGTTAATATGGACAATTTGAGGTCAGGGTCATATGAAACATCAAGGTAACAAAAAAAATTGGGAATAGTTGTCATTCTCAAAACAAGATATACATGAAGTTTGATGAGGACATCCTCAATAGATTAGTCAGAAACAAGATCTAAGCAAAATCAAGATGTGAGGTCAAGGTCATATGGAATATAAACGGTAAACAAGAGGCCCATGGGCCACATCGCTCACCTGACTCACCTTGGCCCATATCTAAAGATTTTCCATATATAAACACATGTAAAACTT
Source organism: Ostrea edulis (assembly GCF_947568905.1). Taxonomy (NCBI): domain Eukaryota; kingdom Metazoa; phylum Mollusca; class Bivalvia; order Ostreida; family Ostreidae; genus Ostrea; species Ostrea edulis. The sequence continues at coordinate 57,986,889 of NC_079169.1, read as the reverse complement.
TGGTCCCAATTGTGGCCCCAACCTACCCCCAGGAACCATAATTTTTACAAACTTGAATCTGCACTATGTCAGGAACCTGTTATGCATTTGTGAACTTCTTTGGCCCAATGGTTCTTGAGAAGAAGATTTTTAAAGATTTTTTCCTATATATTAGTATTTAAAACTTTGATCCCTATTGTGGCCCCATCCTACCCCCGGGGGCTATGATTTTAACAAACATCAATCTGCACTATGTAAGGAAGCTTTCATGTAAATTTGTACTTTTCTAGTCAAGTGGTTCTTGAGAAGAAGATTTTTAAAGATTTTCCCTATATATTTGCATGTAAAACTTTGATCCCCTATTGTGGCCCCATCCTACCCCCAGGGGCCATGATTTTTACAAACTTGAATTTGCATTATGTCAGGAATCTTTCATGTAAATGTAATCTTCTTTAGCGCAATGGTTCTTGAAGACTTTTAAATGACTCCACCCTATTTTTGCATCTTTGAAGGGGGCATGGCCCTTCATTTGAACAAACTTGAAAGCCCTTCCCCCAAGGATGCTTTTTGCCAAGATTGGTTGAAATTGGTCAAGTGGTTCTGGAGAAGAAGATGAAAATGTGAAAAGTTTACGCCGACGACACCAATGCCAGACAACGGACAAATTTTTATCAGAAAATCTACCTTGAGCCTTCGGCTCAGGTGAGCTAAAAAGGGGCATAGTTGACATGCTTTTCCTAAGATATATCTGCATTCAAAATCTGATTAAGCCATCTCTTATGGTTATACAAAAGAGATGGACTGAAGACAGAAAATGGACAATAACAAGGCATTAAAAAACTCTCTTAATGGAGATCCATAGTAGGAATGATTGATAAGAAGAAACTGATAACCAAATATACAATGGTAAGTCTTGAATGATGGGGAAATAATACAGATTTAGAGATCAATGCTATATATAACAAAGTGTGACACTCATGCTGCAAAATACATCCATTCAATATCAGTGGTAATTAGAGAAAAGATGTTCTTTTGACACTTCCTCTAATAAAAGAAAGCATCATTAGAATATCAGTTCTACAATAGCTTTGTGAAATATCAAATTGAAGAAAGATTTTACTCTTATAAAGTATAACTTCAAAAGCAAAATCATTATTTTCCAAAATATACTTGGCATGTACACCTAGTTTGATGATCCTAGCCTTAATAGTAAGTACTGTTTTTCCTTCCTTCATGACTACCCATGAAAGGATGACCTTGACTGTAAGAAATAATAGGAACAAGTGTGCCAGATTTGATTATCCTAGCCTTAGTAATACTATTCTATCCTTCCCACAAGGTGCTGATGGATGAACAGACAGACACAGAGACACGCTGCACCATACTGTAATACAAACTGTCTTTGTTGGTTGAATATCTGTCTCGCGTTTGAAAGACTGTCTTTGTTGGTTGAATATCTGTCTCGCGTTTGTTAGGAATGTCTTTGTTGGTTGAATATCTGTCTCGCGTTTGTTAGGACTGTCTTTGTTGGTTGAATATCTGTCTCGCGTTTGTTAGGACTGTCTTTGTTGGTTGAATATCTGTCTCGCGTTTGTTAGGAATGTCTTTGTTGGTTGAATATCTGTCTCGCGTTTGTTAGGACTGTCTTTGTTGGTTGAATATCTGTCTCGCGTTTGTTAGGACTGTTTTGATCTTGTTTTGTAATTAAATTACCTATCAAGTTTGACTCTTAAACCTTTGACCAGGCATCTTCCTCTCATCACTGGTAACATGCGTACCAAATTTGATGATCCTAGCCTTGTAAGTTTTATTTTTATCTGACCCACAAAGTGCACCATACCATAATATAACCTGTCTATGACAGAAGTATAAAAATTGTGTTATCGCTGAATTACGAGTGACTGCATGCTTCTTACCTTCAAAATAAAACTGCACTTGGAATGCATAAATGAAGTCAGAAAAAGATATCAAGCAATCTAGGGCATCATCTAGAAGAATTATCCTGAAATATTATAAAAAGATGGAAAGAGTGGATATAATTATTGCAGAAATCAATACGAATCAAATATAATGAATTTGCAGAAAAATGAACACTGTCCAAAAATCATAAAACAAAATCTTTTCTTTAAAGAAATTACAGGAAGATTATTGTTCAACCTACTTTGCAGTTTTCTGGACCGGTTCAAATGGGAAGTCTGAACACAGGAGAGACAGCAAAGAGTGATACTCCTGAATACTCAGTAAATCTGTAACAGTGTGAACAGATACATGTTATACAAGAGCACCGCTAAGCAGAGCTTGAATCTTCCCCACAAGCTTAAACTCAAAGGCACACACACACAAACGCACACTTGCACATTAACGATACTATATCCCCTTCACAACTCATTGCGCAAGGGGATAAAAAAATCCTGGGAGCATCAAAGGTGAAATTCTCCTAAATGACTCCCCATTATCAAGGCGCTCCACCTTCCATGGTGAAAATGGTAAAATTCAACATGGACTTTTGTTTAGTGGTCACGGTTAAACTCAAGTTATTATCCAGAATTTCTGCATTCAATTATCAAGAGACGTAACAGTGGATTTAGTCAGAACTCAATCTAAAAATTTTCATGATTAGACTAAGTCTTGTTCCGTTATAAGATTGAAACCTTATGTTAGGCCATTTGTTGTATTATCAAAGTGCACAAATTCAAGATATGTTGGTTCCTAACAACCTTTCCAACTTTCAAAGGATTCCAACACAACATTTACCAAGTTACTCGAGTTATCATCCAAACACTGTATAAAATTTGGCAATTCATTTTCCACATTGTCACTGGACATTAACTGAGAACATGAATGAAATAAATTAAGCTGGCAATTTATTTTCCACGTTGTCATGGGACATTAACTGGGAACAACATGAATGAAAGCTGGCAATTTTGAACATGGTCTGTGTAAAGTGGTCCCTATCAACAACATTTCCAAATTTCAAATGATTTAGATAAGATTGCTCAAGTTTATCAAGTGGAAACCAATGGTTGATGCCCATGCAGCTACCCCCATATCAAGTTTCTCCACCTCTCTTTGGGAGACTTAACAAGAGGCCCACAGGCCTTCTCGGTCACCTGAGTAGTAGTAAAAAGTATCACTACTTCCATGGGCTAAGAAATCTAGAAAACATTTCCAGTTCTGAATATTTAAGCTAAATTCTAATGTTCAGCAACAGTATAAAACAAGATGTGTTCTTAAAACTTCACTGCCTTCAAAAGTGCATACACTGATGAAAGGCTTTAAATAATAGGTGTATTAACATTAAAACATCAAAATATATGACTAATTTGGACTCATCCTAAAGTCATAACCCTGGGATTTGATTGAAATTCACCATTTTTTGTACATCCTTTTCTGCTATTCCTAAGTATGCATTTAGATTTTATACAGTATCAGCAAACTTACACATAAATAATATATACTAAGTTTGGCCCCACCCTGGGGTCAGAACCCTTACTCTGGGGATCATCAAATTTACAATTTTGGTAAGACTACCTGCTCTATCCATTTAGTTTCAATTTAGTATCAATAGCACTAAAGAAGATGTTATTTAAGTGCTTTACACATAAATACTATATAACAAGTTTGGCCCCACCCTGGGGTCAGAACCCCTACCCCGGGGATCATGAAATTTACAATTTTGGTAGAGGCCTTCCTGCTCTCCATCACCATGCATTTAGTTTTTTTTGTTTTTTTTTTTACACATGTGCAGTTCTTGAGAAGATGATTTTTGAAAATTGGGCAATTTTTGCCCTAAAAATGCCCTGCCCCTAAGCCCCAGGGGTGCTGGAGACCTGAAATTTACAATTTATGTCCCCCTTGTCCCAAAAATGCTTAATACCAAATTTTAAAAGAATTGGACCGTTAGTTATCAAAAAGAAGTTAAAAATGTTCGATTGTTAACGCATGACAGACGACAACCAATTGCAATAGGTCACCTGAGTTTACTCAAGTGACCTAAAAATCAATCTAATATATGTACACATATCAGCCATTTTCCAGACTAGGATTTTTTTTTAATTAATAAGATATTTTATATAATGATGATACAATCTGATTAGAATCAGTTCCTCAATCCACACCTTACTTTTGTTTTTTGTTTTTGGGGGGGGGGGGTGCGACAAAAATACAAATATCAGATCGAAAACTGACTTTAATCAGATTAAATGATATTACCTCCCTTCTTTCCAATTTGTCTGTAACACTTCCAGAAGAGTCGTACAAATGAAGCTCTATTGTGTGGTGTAGCATGGATGTAGCTAAATTCTCGGAACATTGTGTGGTTCCCATCTCTCACACTATTGAAACTATAAAATCATGTTCAATTTTTAAAATATTAAACATAAGCATACTGATCAAGAACCAAAATATCAAAATATGTAGCAGTGACTTTATTTTGTAACAGTGACTTTATTTTGCATGTTTGTAAATTCAATTCATTTTGCAGGTGAAACTGTGACCAAAAACAAATAAAAATTAATACAAAAATGTCAACAAAATAAGAAATTGAGCTTTCTGTACTAAGACTAAACATGCTAAAGTTCACATAAATAAAAATTCATAAATAAATGGAACGTGGTATTCTCATGAAAATTAACTTTCCTTCCAAATCATAGGATCTAAATACAGTAATATGTACAGTAATGAATCTTTCATAAATCAGTATACACATCATCTTCCCAAGTCAAGGGTTTCTGATCCGCTCCGCTCAGAGCGGATCAGAAACCCTCGACTTGGGAAGATGTATACACATCTGCACAGAATGAAATAAATTCTTGTTTGTACCACAAAAAAAGAGGCCTTAGTACATTATGAACAGCATTACGGAAAACTTCTGAATTAAAACAGAAATGGATCCATGGTTTATGAGTCGCTGCCTCACTGTTAAGGGAATGAAATACGTACTATTCACAGAGAAACTTGATGGGGTTAATTTTGGAGTTCTCCTCTCTGTGTTCTAACAACTGAGCAACAGCGTCCTCCATATACACCAAGACATGATGCTTCCCTACAAAAAGAATTACACTCTCAAATTACATAAATTTATTCCAATGTTGGGCCCAGAAGGCATTACAGCAAAGACAGTGTATAAAGAAAATTCAGAAAAGAATTACAACATTCACTACACATTACATGTAGATGTAGCATATGGGGAAACAAGTACCCAGTACACATGATTTACAAATATGATGTAAACCAAAGTATATGGACAATATCAGTGTTATACCAAAATATGAATAATAAACTAGATGCATTTTTGCAGTTTTATGACATCACCTCTTTTTCTTAAAGTTTTAACAATATATTCACTCACTTTCATAATTAATGGTATGTCTTCATTTATCATCGACCAAATATATTTCTCTGTATTTGTTAAAAAGATAAAGTTCTTGTTGAACTTGGATATATATATAATGAAAAAACATATTTCTCTCTTCAATATAGATTGGGCAATCAGTAAGGAAATGTATTTCTTCTTTTCTACAATATCTAAAGTTACATAATTTACAAGTTCTTTTGTTTCTTTATACTAGAGAAATTTTCTGACCAGTATTGTCTTTTACCAAGTCATATCTTTCTCTTTCAATTCTTAGGTCATTATCACTTATTGAGAATCTACATAAGAGTTTTTCTTAATTTTCTTTCTATTTTATAAACATGTATTTTTCCATATTAAATTTTTTTTTACAAAAATAAATATGTGCGAGTGTTCCTGATTTCTGAACCTCTTCATGACTTTTTTACCAGAATATGATTATTACTGTCAGTAACATAATAAAATAGCATCGCAAGAGGAAACATGTTCAGTAGACTGTGAACTTGGTATAATGTTGGAAAGTAATTAGTTCTTAAAACCGATATATGCAACCTTAGAAACAAAAATGTCTAGCAAGAGCAAAATTAAGAAATGTAAATGTGGTTGAGCATCCTTACCAGCTAGGAATAATAAAATACCTAATTTCTATTAGTGTGTTTTTCATCTAACGATTCATAAAATTTAGTATACTTTATATTATCAAAATGACACAAACAGGGTTGTTTGTCACATCAGCTAAATTTAGACTATATACACATATTGACTAATCTGAACAGTTATATAGATATGTAGAGGAGTGTATGCATGAAATAAGCATGATAAGTGTAAGAGTAGTATGAATTTTTCTTTAGTAATATTTTACAATGAGTTTATTGCTTAAAAAATCTAAACGATATATATTCACAGATATACCACACACAAGTATTGAACATAAAATGAAGTAGATGTAGTTTAGAGTCTATATCAATGTTCTAAATACCACATACTTGGTATTGAGAATGTGTTATATGTTGTCTAGATGTGGTATTTAGTGTGTTTGTCTGGTCATTATAACCAAATTTTGAAATTATTTTAAAAAAAAATGAAATTACAAATTGGATTCTGACTCCAAAGGATATTTAGCTGATGTACATTGGGAATTAGAAAGGAGCTGTGAGTAAAGTTTCTGCGATAAAAAAAATCCAAACTACCATCTTGATCGTGTTAGCTGCAGATCTGTAGCTCTCTAGAAAATTATATTTTCACAGAGATCTACAGATTTGCAGCTAGATTGTGTTGACGGAAAAAAGCATCACTAAAACCATGTTTACAATTTTTGAATCAGCATTCAATATATCCTAAACAGTTTGATTTGCTGTACATATCACCAATCAAATGCACATGTATTCTTAAAAACTTTGCTATGGAAAATATAGTTGACTTGAATATTGTGTCAATTTATTCCTGTCTGACTATGTAAAGGTGTTTCCCCTGAATTTAGCGAGTACACAGAAACACAAAACTTGTATCAACACCATCAATCTAGCGCCAAAATCTTTTCTGGATAAGATTTGGTTATATACTGTAAGTCATTATTGTTCTAGACCCAATCTAATTTATTTATGGTACAGTATAATCATACAATACTGTAATATGGTATACATAATATTCCAAATGGAAGTTCACTCACCTAAATACCTTTCAGTTGTCATCGAAAAACGATCGTCTAATGCCATTTTGAAATTTCTTGAATCAATTTCTTAAAGTCATATCAACACATCGCAAAAATCAAATTATCGAACACGAAACTCTGAGAGATATTGCGAAGTACAGGCCTCCTTCATGATATCTCGAGTTTTACCACATTTCAAATCAATTAAAGTGTCGTCCACAATAACATTCTATTGAAATTGTTACATATTTTTCACAGGAATAAATTAGCTGGCATCCAAATCTCTGCTTTTAATGCATTATTGTAATTATTGCCCTGTCACAACTTGGACATGCAAAAGCGCCCTTGGTTTCTGCGGTGCCTAATTTACGAGAAAATTGACAATCTGACATATAGCCAAGGGAAAATATTTTAATTACATTGATTGGTAAACTAATAAGAAAAAACACAATGACTGATTCATACTTTTCAGATAAGAGAAAATATCAATTTTAAAAATGATACCTTTAAAGACAACAATATTCTAATGATAATTTTAAAAATTGCATCGGGTTCAAATATTATAAAAGTTAGACCGTTCGAAGAATATTTCGTAAATTCTATGGTCGTTATAACGATCTAGTTTGCCAATACAACCTTTCATTGTTCTGTTCTTTTAATAAGTGATGATCTCACAATCCACATTGAATCTGCAAGATTTATGAACAATACACAACATGCCATTTGAAAAACGTTTAGTATTATATTTCAGTCTTATTTATTTGGTTGGCAACTTATGCGTCAAATCACGGGCACTGGAAGTTAAAGCTGACATGAATTAATAAATACGTACACCTTTCTCATCTTATCCGCCATATTTCTCTCAGGTAGCCTAATTTACTCTACCCGTATATACCCCAAATGTGATTGTCACACCTGAGTGATTTTTGTAGGTGGACTCGACCAGTGCACATCTCCGATAGTAATATATAGGGAATGAGAAACAAATAAAATAACAGATTAAAACATTATGCTTTGCTCAAATTTACAAAATATTGATTGTATACTAATGCAACATTCTGGAAGTTTAGATAAGTTAGACAAAAATACAAAAAAACAAAAAACTTTTCTTGCATACTTGCAAATGCATGCAAGTATTTGCATTTTCTAATAAAATAAATGCGGGTAAATCATTTGCCAATTACATACTGATAGAATGGAATAGGCAAAGAGCATAAAATAAATTATTTATATCACTTCTTGCAAAATAAAGGTGCATGTTATATGCATAATATGCAATGCACAAGGTATAATCGCCAAAAAAAGTATCAAATACGGGCGTCTATTCAACAGGTATCGGAGATGTGCACTTACCGAAAATATTAGATTCTCTTTATTCTGATAAATCCACGAAACAAAATGATAAACTCCATTTGTATCTCGTTAGAACTTTACAACACGTTGTCATTCCATTATACAGACTGCGACACACTTCACCCGTGCCAAACAGGGTGTCTTCAATCAGGGGAGATGTCAGAGTCGAAAATTTTTCCTGCATTGAATGCTTGTCTGGTCGAGGTTTTGCAGTTTATAGAAATGGGGAATCTAATATTTGGTTGGATATATTGCGTGCACAATTCAAAATTTCTCGATGATCATATACAAACTTGGATATACAAATAAGGGAATAATGATCGAAAATATACATATGTGTGCAAATGCGTGTATTACATTTGCAATCCATAATAAACAGTTCATTACACAAAGACACATATGAAAGGAAATTTATAAACGAAAATATTGTTTTGTTGTCTCTTTTGGAACCACATAATTATTTACGGTCTCTGTATGTCCATATTCAGAGAGAGAGAGAGAGAGAGAGAGAGAGAGAGAGAGAGAGAGAGACCGTACTACTTCGATTTATAATATATCATTTCACAGAAGGAAAGAAAATTGATCACTTATATAAATGTAAGCTTACAAGCATTAAAAATTTCCAGCTATCTAAAAATTTGTGATTGACAATATATTGGAAACTTACAGGAGTTGATGCTTATAATTGAATTCATTACAAATTTTAAAAAAAGAATATTAGTTTGAACTGTGCGTGTAGAAAATACGGACTTTGTATGTTAGAATAATGGGAAAAAAGTAAATTGTCAAAAAAAGTGGGAAAAGCAGACCAGCCTTCCTGCCCACCCCAACCCCTTGTTTTCGTACCTGGAACAACATATCAATTCGTGTTGAAAGAAAGGTGCATATCTACATTTCATTAAATTCCAAAGGAGCTCGAATTTATGTGTTCCCCTGTTAATTATTTTGTATGCAAGATTCGTTCCCGAATTTAGAATCATGCTTTCAGTCAGAGCAGAAATGAATTCATTTTGAAGTACATCTAGTTTGAATGCAAATGTTGGATTCCTTCTTTTAATTTCATCAGACTCATTAGAAATCCCTCTCCCAAACTATGCAGCTTTGTTTTTATTGATATCTAAATCGGTATAAATAAATCCGGATATAAATTATCATAATGGTTTTTTTTTTTTTCGTGATCATATAGATATTGATACTGATAATGAAAAAAGAAAATGTTTATACTCTTGCCTTTTGCATATCCTACTAATGCATTACAGTATATTGACATTGTATCATATCAAATAAAACCTCAACACGAATTTTACTGATTTATGCATACTAACATCTTATCGAATACATTTGAATTTGAAATTTCTACGTACAGCGGTATGGCCATTGCGCCAGATCTACGAAATGAAAATATTTATGAATAAATTACACTCAAGCCTCAAAGTAATCATTATGGCATGTTACAGAAACGTTAAAACACACAAATGCTATAGTCCTGCAATGCATGCATGCGATTTTTCTGAATACATGTATTCATGAATGAAGTTCCTACGCTTGAAAATATCTTGGTCTTTATTGCATTTTGTTTTGTGATTTTGGTTTACCATTCCTTACACTGTGTAAATGAAGGAAAACTTGGTAAAGGGTGCAATTCTACATGCACCATACAATTAGTATACATGCATGTGTTTCAAAGCAAAATGTTCATGTAATAACCAGACATGTATCGTCATTTTTCATGGGGGGGGGGGGGGGGGGGGGGTAGAACAGGGGAAAAAATGGAAAATTGGATTCTTCAAAATCTCTTGCCATTCAAAATAATTATTAAAAAAGATGAACGAAAACAGCAATAAAATAAAACAAAACACCCAAACAAACCAAGATGTTTTGTCCGATGTTCAAAGTCCTAATGTGGGGGTGAAGGGTTAAAGAGTCTTTTACTTTGGCTACCTCAATAATTTCCCCCTACACTTCATTTTCTTCAATCGTTGGGGGTCGGATGGGTGGTTAGTCCTCTACTAAGAGTGCCTCATATCTTCATTTTCTTAATTGGTGGTGGTGTGTGTCTTTTACTATTATATCAGAACTTTCAAGCTGGGGTAAGTGGGGGAGGGGTTGTCACTCAATGTATCTTTTATTTGCATTACAAACTAACAAAAAATGGATATTGTTATTAAAGGTGGGTGACAGACACTCTTGTACTCTCCCCTTGATGTTTGATAACGACGCATAATATGATAAACTCGATTATTACATTTTGCGTTAGTACAATTTGCGTCGAGTTCGACGCAGAATGTAATAACGCAAAATGGCGTAGATATATAAGATCTATTGAGCGCCAAATTAGCATAAAATGAAGTAATTGAAAATAACATTATTTAAAAATGTTTAATTTTTAATTATTGCGTGCTTTAAATGAATCAAATAAATCTGTATTATCAATTAATGAGAGCAATATTGAGTTACTAGCTATAGTACTGTTCTCTTTTTATTGAATTAGCAATATCATTTGTCTTAATAAGAGCACGATTGTTACAAGATCATCGGTTCTCTCTCTCTCTCTCGTTGTTCTCTCTCTCTCTCTCGTTGTTCTCTCTCTCTCTCATCCCATACACTCGTACAGTGTTGTATATGTAAATTTATGTTCCTAAATGATTTCCTGATTTATAAATCGGCAATACTCTGACCAGTAAATCATATGGTATAAGGATTCATGCACAATACAGGGTAAATATTATACTCTGATACTTCCCCTGATTGAAGATAGCTGATCGGCACGGGCTAAGTGTGTCGCAGTCTGTACAATGGACAATGTTGTTTACTGTTGGAATGCAAATGGAGTTTATCGTTTTGTTTCATGGATTATGCAAATAAATGGAGTTTTACTACTACTTAGAGTATTTTCGACAAGTGTACACGTACATCTGCGGTCCTTTACAGATATTACGAGTAGGCCCAGGTAAATAGTCGTCCGCATTCGATGCATTTTCATAGCGAGCATACATGCCATTTTCATAAGTATAGTGGTATTTATGTCTTTGCGTTTTACTTGAAGTAATTGTAATTGGTATAGATCGTATAATCTTTGCTTATTCCATTTTATCAATAGATAAAAGATGAAATATTTGACCGCATATTTGTATAGTTTTGACATATTTACTGCAAATGTACGCACGTTCACGTAAAGAAAAGGCATTCTATATATATTTATCCAAATATATATATTTAGAATGATTTACTACTGTACAATATGTTTATTATAATTTTGAGCACTGCATGGTGTTTCAAAACGTGATTTCATTTCTTCTTGATGTCCTATAAATTAGTATCGGAGATGTACGTGTTACCTGTCGAAACTACCCGCACAGGTAAATCGAAGACACTGATGTAAAGTGAGGCGTAGCAAAGCTCGTCCCCTTATATACCATGCGAACCCTGATATATATAACAATAGAAATTCCAACTAATATGGCGGATTAGCAGAGAAATATGGCGGACATATAGAATTATACTATATTTATTAATTCATGTCAGCTTTAATGTAAATATATAGTATGTGCATGTATAAAAAAGGAAGGGTAGGACACTCTTTTTGAGGCAAATTCGGGTTTGGGTTATTGTGGGCTTTTTTCAAACGGCCTGACGCGATGAATCGTTCACATATACCTTACGTTCAATATATGTACGGTTTCTGTCCGTTCCAATGCCGTTCATTCGAAGAAAAAGATGTTTTTACACCTCCAAGTGCCTAAGAATTTCGCTGGACTGTCTTACTTCCGGTTTAATCGCACTGAATCGAAAGGTAAGTTCTGATTGGTCAATGTGATAAACATTTATAAGTTTATGTCATATTCTTATTGGTTGTGAAATAATAAGAATATTTGAACTATAAAAACAAACATGGCTCATGTACTTAACCACTAGTCTCTAACACCATCATGAAGTAATAATCCTGAGAATTATTTTCTCTACATATGTATTTATGGATTAGATAACGTGTGTCAATTCAGACTTCAAATTTATTATTGACCTATCAGAACTTACCTTTCGATTCAGTGCGATTAAACCGGAAGTAAGACAGTCTAGCGAACTTCTTAGGCACTTGGAGGTGTAAAAACATCTTTTTCTTCGAATGAACGGCATTGGAACGGAAAGAAACCGTATATATATTGAAAGTAAGGTGTATGTGAACGATTCATCGCGTCAGGCCGTTTGAAAAACGCCCACAATAACCCAAACCCGAATTTGCCTCAAAAAGAGTGTCCTACCCTTCCTTTTTTATACATGCACATACTATATATTTACATTAACTTCCAGTGCCCGTGCGTCAAATCTCACTATCGCGGTATCATTATTTGCATCTAGAATGTAGCCAGCTTAGGTCCGAGGTAAATTTATATGCATTGGAGAGCCATCTACCCCTTCTCTGAATTTCTTGTTGAGGTATGCCTGACAAATACATGCGAGTAGCAGTCCCTATTCTAAACGAGTGTTTTGTTTCAATGCCATAAAAATCTTAATGATTTGTGCAATACACCCCGAGAACTAATATGCTGACAATGGGGAGCCATTGATATGACAAAATAAAGGACCATCAATCAGATCTAAAAGGGTCAACTCTGTCTGACGTGTTTCATACCGATTGTTAGACCGTTTTTGGCACACTGATTTTGACAACGGGTAACTCATTACCTGATCAAGATATAGGGCTCACGGCGGGTGTGACCGGTCGGCAGGGGATGCTTACTCCTCCTAGGTACTAATCTCGGCTGGACTGAAGGCGTCGTTCCAAATATCCAGCCAAACCGAATCAGTCTCAGCCGATATTACATAGGCAACTAATCCCACCTCTGGTGTGTCCAGGGGTCCGTGTTAAATTTGCCCAACTCTCTATTTTGTATTGCCTATAAGACTACGGTTTGTTAACTTCACCTTTCATTTATCTAAACTGATGAAATCTATTATAAAGGTGAAGTAATGCATATGTAAAAGGGTTGTGTGATATGGATGCACCTATGGAAATGTTCGTCATTCCACATACGAACAGGGTTTACTGATTAAAGAACGACTTATATAAATGTCAATAATACGAAACTGCGGCAGTTATTTATCTTGGTTAACAAAACATTAAAAACGTTGGTCTTACATTTAAAAATAACACGCCGATCTATTATTAGAAATTTTTCAGATTTCCGAGTTGACCGTTTCGTCAGCAAAAGCGCTATACCCCTTTCATTTTCAAATGCATATCAGTATGAAATGTAACGCTTTGCATCAGCATGCTCTGCCCTATACTGGCTGTGTGAAGCGTCACAGTTCATACCCTCACGAGATTGGGGGGGGGGGGTTGCAAGTGTAAATCTCCATACTTCATGTGCCTGCACCTTCGACATGGATATACATTATTTAATGGAGTAATCATCACGCCCAATTCTTATGGGAAGTTTTGAAAGTACATTTGTATGCAATCTGCACATATCAATAAAGTTGACCACAACATAAATGAGGTCACTGGTTCTTCACATTTCCATATAAAGTGTTCTACCTCCAAGAGGTACATCCCAATAGTCATATATCACTTTCTTTTTATTACAAAATATATGTACAAGAGCCTTTTCCAATCCATCAGCCATTGCCAACACAAATCAAGAAGGGCTCTAATGGTTAATGTACCTCTTATTCTTACATTTTCATGCATGTAATCATAAAAATGCCTTTGTCAGAGGATAGTGGAGCCATTTATGAAGTACATAAATAAAATTTTACTCTTCTTCTATCCATGAAATTAGAAAAGGAGCAACTTCAGCCATCACAGAGTGAGAGACTTGAAATTTAATCTAGAAATTCCATAGACAATATGCTGTCTGCCTGTTAAAATTAAAAAATTACAAAGACTTGAAACTTAATTCTCTGTGTTTATTCCGTAGCCCAAAGACAATAAAACTCACATAGAGATTTGCTCATTCTAAGATGAGAAAAAATATGGAAAAGGAAAATAAAAGAAAAATTTGTTTTAACGCTTTCTGCGCATTTTTGTCAAATTGTTCCTCTTCCATGCTGCACGGCGTGACCCTCCTATAGTCTTCGTGAATTTGTGTCCCTTGCCCAGACCTCGAGACATCTTGCCAGCTGAGGTGAGACCACGCAGTTCCCTGTGCTTGTGTACTGGATTGCAGATCCATTGTAGCTTGGGGTCACGACGAACGGTCTTGTGGAAGGGGTCAACCAGAATGATCTCATAAAACTTATAGGATGAATCCTGTGCCACCCAATAAGAGCTTAGCACACGCAGTCCACCACACTTTTTTCCAACTCGCTCCTGCAATCAAAGTTATCATCATCAGTTTTCTACAATTACATACAAGGAAAACTGATTCAGTTTTCTGCAATACTAATGTTACAGTACATTGCTTTACCTCAGCAATAGATCTGTGAGATCTTTGGAACTTCTTTTGGTTTACACCACTAGTTGTAGGTTTACCATAAGTAATTCCTTTCGGCACAGGGACCTTTCTGCCACCACGTCGAACTCGCACTCGGTAGATGACAAAACCTAAAATGAATTCAGATCATGACAATTATGATAATTGAACATAACATTACATAATGATATGTTATATACATTTTCAAAGATGACATACAAACTTTTCATCATGAACTTCTTATAGACATGATCTCAATTTATATATATTGTTAGCAAACATGTTTCTTTAGCCAAACTAAAAGCTGATGTGTTTCCACCAATATCCAAGTCCTACGATTGGATCTTCCTCCAAAAAAATTCAATCCATGTTTAACGCTAAGGCTACACCAGAAAATTGTGTTGCACTTGGGGAATCAAATTCTGTGATATAGCTTTTGAAGTTTCTTCAATCAAGCTGTCTAGGTCATAATATATTCTTTCAATGAAAGAGCATCAAATAGATACCTTGCTTGGCTTTGTATCCTAACTTTCGGGCTTTCTCTGGTCGAGTTGGTCGTGGTGCACGATGGCATGATGACAACTGGCGGTACTGCCAGCTGCGAACACGCAGCAGAAATCTCAAAACATCACTCTGCTTCTTCCTATAGATTTCCTGCATATACTTGTAAGCACCCATTGCTTCTGTAATAGAGACAGAATACTACATATTTAAAAACACAGAGACTGCACAATACAAATTCACAAACAAAATTTCTGTACAATTTACTCGATCATGCATCGTTCGAATTTCCTCCATCTAATTCACAGCTATAAATGGACTTCTGCATCATTTTTTCAAACTAAAGTATGTTTACATACATAGAAATAAGTTTATTAGAAAAATGGGATCGCGTTGACAAACTTAGATAATCAGATTTGTCAAGATGGACATGGATTGTATCGACAATCGAAAACATCGTACCTGCTTCTCGATCCTGCTTACGTCAAAGAGGCAGAAATCTCGCGAGAATTCTGTACGTCAACCTCGATCCCGATTCCAAATAATTTAAGGCCAAGCAACTTGTCTTTTTCGGTTCATTAAAACTTGAGCTTACATTTTTGAAAAATTGTGAGATAGGTAACTTTATAATATGTGATTTAAATTTGGTCTCATCTCTTCCTTCCCATTGTAAATTACTACAACTTTGTCAAATGAGTCATAGTAATTCGTTAAAATAAATTAATATGAAATATAAATGAATGAAAATGGAATACTATCTAGTATTTTCTTCTTCTAGCCGCTTCTTTGAATATTTACCTAATGTTACTATACTATTGGATTATGTATCTCCCTTCTGTGCAAAATTATTATGTTTTAGATACGTGACTGCATGATTAAATTCGCTTTATATATAGTTAATAATTATCACAAATTGTCTACGACATGTTTACAAACACGTTTATTAAGTTGGGGAAAACGACAGAAGGAGAAGATGAGGTACATACGTGGTTAGCTATGCCGTATATATAAAAACTCACAGTATGGGATTTATTTATTTTTTAAATTGGGGGGGGGGGGGGTGATTTCTACGAAATGTGTGAATGTGAATTCTCTGTCTATCCCATCCCAATATCCGATTTATGTAATTGTTTCACGCTTTTCGTAAGCTTTATAAGGGACTGGCTTTAAATTCTATCGGTAAATCGAAATTGGGATGGGATAGACAGGGACTCCAGACATTTCGGAGAAATTATCACCGCCCCCCAAAACAATCAGAAAGGGGGAGGGTAGTAGTATGAATAGATCAGGTGCTAGCTGCAATAATGTATAGCCATATCCGATTTTTTTTTATTCTGATGTTTTCGCCCCCCCCCCCCCCCCCACACACACACACAAATAGGAGAGGGCTACATTATTGCAGCTAATCAGATGCCTGTGTAAGAAATCCCAGTTCTACCAAAGAATGTATAAATTTTACATCTATTATTTATTTTTTTTAAATTACTTCGCTCAATATTTCTGTTTGTATATTTCATATCTAACATCTAATAAATAGAAATCCTACGACCACCAAATAAAGCTATGATTTTTTTTAATTCGCGCAATTTAAATATCTAGACAATGTATATTGCATATCGTAGTATAGTGTACACATATTATCTGTTGTCTATATTGGTATAATTAGGACACAAAAAATATTCTTACTAAGCAAAAATTCTGTTTAGCGGTCGGCTTATTATCTCAATCGTTTGACATCTTATGACGTGCGCTCGACATGATTTCCTTGTGCGCTCGTGCTATTATTTCATTCCCTCGATTTCATATTTCGATCGACTGCGTGGCATATTATCTCATGCACAAGCAATACTATCTCGTGCATGTGCTATAACTCGAATGTTGGATTTATTATCTCGTTTGCTCGATCGACGCAATATCGCGAGCGCTCGACAAAATGTCGCCGCTAGCGATCGATATTTCAATTAAACTTATAGATACATGTCAAATATATAATTATTTGAATAGAAAGTAGCAACAACCACGCTCGCTAGGTGGCGCGTCATGTTCTATTTTTATTTCTACAGGAAAAGTGGGACGAGGTTCCACCCTATTTTTTACGGGCTAGTATGGATAAACCTAGAGCCTACGGATGATGCGAAGTTGATCGTTCGGATCTAAAATAGCTATATTTAGCGTATCTCACGTGATTAGGCATATTCCAGAAAATCCCTTTGAGATTGAAGCGATTAAGCAGAGCAAGTATATGTAAACATTTACTTAACGGTGAAATACGCAACAAAGAGTGACATATTAATACATTTTATGCATGAATAAATTATACTGAGGTCAAACATGGACGATAATTGCCCGTGTTCATATAGTATTTGATTGATTTAGATATCCAAGGAAAGATAACTCCCATTATTAACGTACTCACAACGTACCGGTGGTATACAATAATACAATGTTTATACATTTCTGAATAATGTGTGAATCTTTATTTTCATCAGAATCTTTTCCATCACACTCGCAGACCAGGTCCCCATACCCCTACCAGTGTCAATCTGTGACTGATAGCAGTGCGGTATTTAATTTGAATAGTCTAGAGGAAATTCGAAATATGGTAGTGACATTTCTTCCTCACTGAATTAGCTGGATTTTTAAAGTTTAAAGAAAAGTGGGGTATGGACTGGGGGTTAAAAATGCTATTTGCCAAATTTTCAACAATATTAATTACAAGGCAAGGCAAAAGGGGTCATAAGCTACAGATGATGCAATTTTCACTTGCAAGTTGCACTGCCACTAGTTACACTTAATTAGTGACTTACTTACAGATAAATAAAGTAACTTACAAGTATTTTATTTATTTATCTGTCATTTCATTTCATTTTTTTTTTAATATCATGGTTTGTACTTGAAGAGTCATCGCAATAAAGGGACATTGATTATTAGTGTTACAAAAAATCTGATCATGCAGTTTTTAAATTTCCGAATTTTGAAAAAATAAAAATAAATAAATAATAGATTCTGATACCACTCAGCCCCCCGACTGACCAGAGAGTTCTGCTTCTGTCAGTTCTGATGCAACTAGCTCAGCCCCCAGACTGGCCAGAGAGTCCACTGTTTCGGTAAATTCTGATAATGATGCAACTCAGCCCCCCCCCCCCCCCCCCCCCCGACAGCTCTACCAGAAGTTATCGGAAAAGACTTGCTGATGTTTAATAAATCAGTTTTCCTATTAATTTTACTTTTGCTCCTGTTCATCAGTTCATTAGGCTATGGCCCAGAGGTGAGATATATTCTTTCCAAAACAACTAAGAATGTTCATGGAACAATTTAGTATTAATTGTTTTCCTTTTCTGTTGTATGCCTTATTTCAAGAAATAACTTTCAGGTCACTTTTTAATGTGAAATGGAACATTTTCAATTTTTGACAACCTGACGGTAGGGGTGTTTAAGACACTATACCTCATTTTCTGTAAGGAAGTGGAGTAAAAGGAATTCAGAATTGGATTCAGCATACTCAAAATTGGTAATGACACCTGATTTTTTTTGTTTTGGGTAATTTTTAAAAAATGGATGGTGGTTGCTATAGAAAGAAAAATAGAAAGTGTGTTACATTCCTAATATAGCGGTGGCTTAGTGGATTTGGCGCTCGCTTTGCAACCGAGAGGCCGACGGTGGGTTCGAGTCTCGATCCCGGCTCCGCGATCTAAGCCTTTATCTCTAGAAACGTTTAACATAGGCAGTGACTGTTACTTCACCAAGCGTAGACCGCCTTTCGAAAATAACCTTAGAAATGGACGAGAGGTCCCGTGTCGCGGCATACGTTGGCACGATATAGAACCGTCACTGCTAATGCTGTAAACACCGTGCGTATAGATCAAAATTTGTGGCACTTTACCTAATGATGGCAACGCCTCTACACGAGTGCACACTTATCGAATATGTCGTGGGAGAACAAACAACAAAATTATTATACATCTTAACAGAAAGTTCATGAAGTCTTCCACACCACCTCAAAAGATTTCACTGTTTCCTGGGGATACATGAAATAACTGTATAATATTTCATGCAACACCTTCAATCGCTGCAGCTAATACGCGATTTCTGAGTTGCCCGCCAATAATTGTGTCCTTTTGTTGAACTCTTACGTTCGATGGGACACAAAATAAATTTTTGTTTGCTCGACTTTGTTTCTCAAGTGCTCGAGATATTAACTCGTGCGTACAGTATATTATCAAGAGCACTCGACTCGTAATCTATCATTTGATAGCAACCTTGGTCTATTTGACTGTGCAACGACTTCTGGCGGACATATATATCTTACGGGCATATATATCTTAAGGAAGTACTCTACATCGTCATAATGGCTGACTTCCTCTAAAAAAAAAATGGAGGAAAATATCAATACCAGCAATATTTGATTTGTAGATCAGTAGGTTAGCATACCGATTGGTGAACTGTAGGTCGCAGGTTCGCATCCAGAAGGGGTTTAAAGTAAATTTGAAAATGTTCAACTTCAAAATATTGTTGTACATATCCTCCACTTTTCATCTACATCAAATTTCTCTGGTGAAGTATACCTCCTTAATAATCAGTCAATAAGTTAGGATGAAAGCATGGTGTACTTTCTGCATACTCGACAATAACAAAATATTACTCTAATGCTTCTATTGTTATATAACTACAATACATTTATTTCTTACCTACAGGCACTGAAGAGGCCACGACACCGTTTACTGTGTACAAGCCGATGCCCGTAGTATATATTACGATCATCCGGAAACATGGCTGCTGATCAATTTATAATCCTGATTTCAAACGATAAATAAGCTTGCTTTTGAGAAACTACAGTGACTAACATTAAGAATACTGAAAATTATATTTTTCCACTTTCATTGTTTAAAATGCTTAACCAAAGTATTTCTAATGGTCAACCAAAGTTTGAATATAAGTTTTTGAGTTACAAGTGAGATACAGAGCGCACAATTCTTTGTTATGTAAACAAGGCTCGTATCATGTTTTTGTTTACATATAGATTGCTTATTAGAAAATAGCATGTTTAAAGCAAAATGATTTGTGCTAAACACTAGAAACTATTTGATTGTGTTCAGAATTAACTTGTAAATTGAAAAATATGCTTTTAGATAAACGAACTATTACTTGTATATTATCGTACATGTGTGTAAACAAAAACATGGCATTAGCCTTGTTTACATAACAAAGAGTTGTGAGTTCTGTATCTCCCATGTACCTCGACAACTGACATTCAAATTTTTGCTGACCATTAGAAATACGTAAGCAAAGTATCCTTAACATTAAAAGTTGAAAATTTTCTGCTCAAATCGTGTCCATGTCCCTTTAATTAATAAATACTTATATTTCTGAGTTGTAACACATTAAGCTTGCATGGTGTTTATATGGATTTTGAATAATGAAAGTAAAGAAATTTTATGTTTGCTTGGAAAGTTTATTTTTAAAAACAGTAAAAGAACTGGTAGTGTATAAACAGATGTATATGTATATTTTCATGTACATGCAGGTTTTTGGAAGTTTATCTTCTAGCTGTTGTTAGATGCAAAAGAACATTTAAATGTAGTATGCATATAATACAAATGTACATTTATTAGCATCTACTTTTACACAAAAGTATAATAATATTTCATCATCAACACTAGAGACAATGATGCCTGGTTATGATTATGTAATAAGCAATATTGTTGAGGTTCAATAGATATAATATTTAAATTATACTTCTTTTGGTTAACAACGCCTTCCTTAATAGAAAAAAAAAAAAAGGAAAATATTTTTCTTCAAAAATAGAAGATATCGATTACACTCACGCCATCTGGTGAGCATACCACATTATGTAATGTAAGACGGATCCAAGTCACTGGCTATTTATGTGAAAAAGTTATTATATGAACCGCATATTAAAATGAATGATTAAGCAAATCTAATAACAATAATTTGGATTTGTTTTTAGAGGTGAATGGGTGATACAGATCGAATCAACTTTAGTTTATATACACCCACAATAATGATAATTAGTTTAGATTTTTTTCTTCGATTAACATCTAGTGTTTCTTATCAGTATCTTCACTACTCTAGTCTGGGAAATTATTTTAGGATGTATATAAAAGCGTCGTTTTAACTATAAACATTTGCCTCAGTTTTACGTATCGCCGATTATTAGTACCCCCTGCAATCCTTCCTCAAAATACACACTGTTGTTCTTTTTGATATTATCATGACAAGCACGTACAGCATTGTTAAAAATAAATAAACGGTCTCGATTTTTTTTTTTTTTTTTACTTAAATCAGAAATTATACATTAAAAAGTAAATGCAAACCTAATTGCAGTTCAATTTATAGTCAGTTTTTAAAAAAAATTTGTTATTTAAAATGAAAATTAGTCATTTTAGAATTCAGCCTTAGATTTCATTACCATTCACCACTACTATAGAAATTAAGGGGGGGGGGAGGGTCAGCTAATCAATTATATATCATACTTACTAACTTTGCTTGTAAAAAAGATAACGGAAAATGTACATCGTCAAAGAAAATAAGGGAGGTTCAAGCCCCTTCTGTACCCTTTAGAAGTGGGAGAGGGTAAGGCTCCTACTGCCCCTCCCCTTTATGCTACGTGCGTGCATGATTAAAACAAAGGCTTTATTTGTAGTGGCCTTAGTGCTCTGCGCAGGCGAAATTACCCGCCAATGACCTCCTTTCGTTGATACAACGACAATTTTGATTGGTTTATATTCTCCCATATTTTTTTACAGATAAATTTTTGACCAATCAATAGTATCGTTTGTTTTGGGTTCTTTTTCCACCATTATTTCCCTCGTGTTTGTAACAAATTGTTACAGGGTGAGTAATTTATGAACCATGCAGAGTTAATTTTGTATAAAAGACAGTTTCATTGAATATCAGACTATCAAACTTGTAATCAGAGTTAGTAAAACATAGTTGATGATATACGTCATTCGATGGTAGAAGTTCGACAGTCCTTCAAGGATGAAGACTGACAACACGTGCATGTGTGATGTTAATAGCCTGTCCACTTCTCTAAAGAGAATACCAATTGATGTCCTTACACAGACCCTGAAACATTCAGTATTAATGTGTAAATAAAAGAGTAAAGTTAATACGGAAAAAGAGAACGAATCGTGTATAATAGACTCGGTTACGTCTTGCAGCACGTGATCGTGACTGGTCAAGAGATCTCTGAGAGTGATGGACAAATAGCTTGCAGGGTGCAGTTCGTCTTTCAAGAAAAGAGATATTCCGTAATGAAAACCATGTTAATGTAATGGTATGTTCACTTTATGTTGCATTTCAGTCTCAATCAGTTGTTTCAAAGGTTTTTGAAATACACGAGTAAAATGCACAATGCCAGCCACCCAGGTTTGCATCACAGGGTTTTGACACAATGAGCAAACTGAGGTTTGCATGGCCCTGCCAATTTGTTTCTTCTTGCTTCGGGTTTCTTTAATCATGTTTTTCCCTCAGATAGACTAGGAATAGCAAAAAGTTTGATTTTTGCCACATCTATTTATTTTATTCAGCCATAAACTCTTTAATTGTATGCTTTTGTGTAATATACGATTCCTTGGATGCTTAGGCCATATTTAAAAATATGTTTCCCCTCTCCCCAACATAAATTTCAGAGGAGGGTCGTTAGGTAGGTAAAAAGTTTTTAGCCAGCAGAATTTTTATTTAGTATGAAATCCCCATGACCATAAACAAAGCCCGATACCAAAACATCATGAAGGACATTGATCGTTCCAAGTTTTCTCGTCAAACTCGTAAAGTCGGTTCTTGCATAAAGTTCTGTTTTGATTGTCACATTTAGCAATTAGGGGAAGGTGTTGATTAGTGATGTACCGATTGTTGCCGACTTTCGATTGTCGGTCGCTATAACTGAAACGATGTGAATAATAGATTGTCATTTTAAAAATCGAAAATCGCTGACGTCGGTATTTTAAAAAAAAATTATACGAATATTCCTGCCGCGACTTATCTAAAATCAAAAATGGCCGACGAAGCTGAATCATTTGATAAGATTGAATAATGTTCAACATTTCTCTTGAGAATCTTTCACTCACATGGAGACGTCGCCATTGCTGGTAAAGGCCTGCAAAATTTAGGCCTATGCTTGGTGCTTACAGTCTTTGAACATGGAGGGATCTTTATTGTGGCACACCTGTTGTGACACGGGGCCTCGGATTTTGCCTCTTACAACAAGGATGGGGTAATGAGGCTCTATTCTAACCCGAATCCCATAACGACAACAAAAGTCAAAAGATCTATCTCTATCCTGGGAAAATAAAATCGAAAGTATGGGATTATTAACTTCAAATTTCTAATTATGATTTTGGACGTCTCCATATGAGTGGAAAAATTGTCGGGAGAGACGTTAAACAAGATACAATCAATCTAATGATTTTATTTTAATTAACTTAATATCTAGGGTAAAACATAAAGTAAATCTAATATATTTATGCCATAAATTTGAAATAATTAAAATTCGATTATTTTTCGATTAATCAATCGAAAAGGTACATCCAATTAATCCGATCATCGATTAAATTTTTTTTTCCCGATTGCCCATCACTAGTGTTGATACTTTGGACAGTACTCCATGTATTTCAGAAATGCTCATTATCTAATCACTGAACATAGACATATTGTACATGATAATGGTTGATTCTTCGAACACTTGGGTTTCATTGGATTTATTCTGCCATTTATACCATATATAACACTTGAATAAAGTAAGGTAGAGTGTTGTAACTGTGGACAATGGTGTTGTTATTTTGGACATGTGGTGTTATAACTTTGGACAGTTAGTAGATTCAGTTGCTATTTATTTTGTTGCTCACTGGCATTTTAATTTTTTATGCTTTTGTTTTTGCACATTACGTTAATTTTTATGTGGTAGTGATTTTGTTTATAATTTTTTGTAACCATAGGCTTATCCCCAAGTTATCGGTAGATCTAACTTTTACCAGAGAATGTTTCAACAGCACTTGATTTTGCTGATCAAACAAAATGGATGCTGACATCTTTTACAAGGTCATTTATTTAAATCAACCAATCGAAGCTGAGTTACATGAGCGTATATAATTAGGTGTTTTGAAATATATCAAGTTCGGAAACAAGTTTGAATTGAGAACACATGGAACGTGGATATTATACTTATTGACTGTCCAAAACATCAAAACTTTCCCCTACTGAACACAACTTGCACACGTGGATGCCCTGAAGTCTCTTGTCTCTTCCCTCATCGTGTAGACATTTCTCCACCTCTATTTGTTTTTTTTTTTTTTATTGAAACCAAGGAGAATTTAGAAAATATTTGTCATTATAAAATCCTTATCTGTACCTAAAACGACCCTGAAATTTTCCAGAAGTAAATTCCCCCCCCCCCCCCCCCCCCCCCCCCCCCCCCCCGCCAGATTGACAGAATAAAAATTTTTTGGGTTGGTGTGACTTTCTCAGACTCGTACCATTGCTTTAGATAAGGGCAGGTATCGAAGACATTTCTGGTCACTGGATCTTTAATACCGCATGTAGACATAAGCAGACGATAGGGAGAAGTCATTGGATCTTTTTCCAACATAGGTCTTGCCAGAAATCGGTAGGCAGAGAGTAGAAATAAGCCTTGAAGCGAGGATCCCCCAGAAATCCCAAGATGGCGAGTGTCATCCCTTTACTTTTTTAATGTACACATGATACACCTTTTTTAAAACGACGAAAAAAGTAGATTTTATTTATATTAATTTATTCGGACACAAATAATGGAAAACTTCAATTTGCTATTTGGGAACAAATGATACTAATCTGACAACGGAGCTTTTGTGCCTTTCAGATGAAATCCCCTGATTGGTTCAATTTTTGATTAAATGAAACACTCTGGTTTTGATTTAAAGTGACTAGGGCTGTAACGGTTCAGACATTTTTAGCTCAATTGAGCTTTTCTGTTCGCCAGTTGTCCATCATCTGTCTGTAAACTTTTCACATATTCGACTTCTCCAGAACCAATGGGCCAATATTCAACCAAACTTGGCCAAATGCATTCTTGGGTGAAGGGCTTTCAAATGAAGGGCCTTGCCCCCTTCAAAGGGGAGATAGTCACAAAAATGCTTAGGGGGGGGGGTGTCATTTAAAAAAAATCTTCTCAAGAACCACTGAGCCAGAAGAGCTGAAATTTACTTGAAAGCTTCCTGACATAGTGCAGATTCATGTTAGTTAAAATCATGGCTCCTGGGGGTAGGATGGGGCCACAAAAGGGGATCAAAATTTTACATACAAATATATAGGGAAAATTTTTGAAAAAAATCTTCTCAAGAATCACTGGGCTAAAAAAGTTTATATTTACATAAAAGCTTCTTGACATAGTGCAGATTCAATTTTGTTAAAATCACGGCCCCCGGAAGTAGCTTAGGGCAACAATAGGGGATCGAAGTTTTACATGCGTATATTTTGGGAAAGTCTTTAAATATGGGCCAAGGTGAGCGATGTGGGCCATGGGTCTCATGTTATTTTACACCTTTGATCCTTCTATTTTCTTAATTGTTAGTACAGTCATGAAGTAATGGGTTGGTATTTGCCATGCAGTATTCGGGTAATGCATCAGGTTTTTAATGTTTAGGCAGTATTGATACACTGCAAATATATTAAAAACAAAGTTTAATATTATAGGTGTATTATAAGAAATGTATGTATTGAGAATTTTATGAGATTCTTTCATTGTTGGTGAGTGGTTCATTTGGTGATGCAGTTATTTGACCCTTTTAATTTGCGTTTACTATGAAACAAAACCCATCATTTATGATACAGGTGTGTCAAGTAAAAGGAGCATGCTACTAACTTGCAGGGAGGTTTAAAGTGGGAGATTTATCCCATACGTTGCACCCTGAAGGTGTGGCTGTAGGCATGATATCATTGCCTGACAGTTTCCAAGAGAAGCAGCCAAGATCTGCAGTCAAGGATTAATGGATCTTGTAAATTTGGGTATAACCTTCTGGACAGAAAAAAAACCCATACTGTAGAGTAAATGGGGTGTGTGCGTTGTATACATTGATCATCGTGAGACAGCGTGTGTCTGTTATAATGAACTCCTTTTAATGAAAAGATTAAGCAGTTGATGATTTTCTTCCTGCAGGGACAAGACAGATATGGCAGATCCTACAGAACCACAGTAAGTTTTTGTTTATGTACAATGCATAGATTTTACAAGTGAAATGTTGAAACATGGTAAGAAATGTTGAAACATGGTAAGAAATGTTAACCTTTGTAAATGAATGCTACAGAATCTGAATGTGAATATTTGCACTGTCTGTGGTGTATCCTGCATGTATTGATCAATAACTGGTATTGATCGGGATAAATGAACAGGCTAGGTGTATTGGGTGTCATTGACACATGTAAACAGCTGTGTATAACATTGTAGAAAGCCATCTGATAATCCCGAGGAAGTCGAAGAGGTTGAGGAGGAGGAGGAAGAAGGTAAGGCAACTGTGTTCAAAGGGAGGTAACTCATACAGCAAGACTCCTTGATTTGCGAATTAAATGTAATTGAAAAGGGGAGAAGGGATTGATTGATTGTGTCTTGCTTTAGTTTTTGTTTTCCTTTCTACTTGATATAGTGTAAATGTCTCTTAAGACCTTTTTTAAAGGGATCTGGGTGGATGATCTGAAATCTTCAAAACTATTAATTATGTTGAAATCTTTCTGAAAGTGAATTTTATGAACAGTACATGTAAATTGACAGAGGTTCATGGGGATACTCCAGCTGAATTGGCCAGTCAGATAATGCAGAATCCCCAGGTTCTGGCCAGTCTACAGCAGCGCCTCGGCAGTATGGTGGGGGCAAGCTCTGGCTATATTCAGAGGTACAAGAAAATAAAATCAGCTGTTATGAAATTTATTTTTAAATATTCTGAACAGAGGAAGTATTTGAAAGGTTAGTGGTATGATGACTTGTTCTTTTAATTACAGTTTGCCAAAGTCGGTCAAACGACGAATCAAAGCCTTGAAGAAATGGCAGTTTGAGGCAGCGAAGATAGAAGCTGACTTCTACAAAGAAGTTCACGAGTTAGAATGTAAATACGCATCAAAATATACACCATTATATGAGAAGGTTAGTGTGGAATTTGTATATTCAGGAATTTGTAGGTAGCCAAGATTTTGTCAATAAGTTGAAGAGGAATTCATTTTTAAGTTTCATATGATCTGTGAAAACTGTCTAGGCAGTATCACATGTTCCAGAAGGTGACAAAAGTGAGGAAATTGTCTGCAGTAATAGATATTTTTAAAAAAAAAGAGTAATTCAGCTGCTAATGAATTTTTCCAAAGAGTAAAAAGTATGGATTCCAGTTGAGACCTCAATGGATCAGTTACCTGTTTTCAATAACTTTTAACATTGACCATAACGTTTTAATGGATGGTGATAGGGCCTTCATATTTCACATATTCTTTGTGACTTTTGGTACCAAAATTTTTGACTGTGTGATCTTGATCTTGGGGTTTGACTTATTTTTGAAAAACTTCCACCTTGTCCATAACTTTTGAATGATTGGTGATAGGGATTTCATATGTGTATTGCTTTAGACGCAACCTTTCTTTACTTAGGTAGCAAATTTTTTTTTACTTCATGACTGTTACTTTGGGGCTTGATCTACTTTTGAAAAACTTCAACCTTGGCCTTAACTTTTGAACAAGTAGCTCTAGGGCTTTCATATTTCACATGTGTATTCCTTGTAACAATATCTTCCTTTTGGTACCAAAAATGTTTGACCACATGATCTTGGAGTGCAACATACTTTTCAAAAACTTAACTTTAATAGGCCATAAATTTTGAATGGTTGATGATAAGACTTTGATATTTCACGTGTATTGCAGTGTTCGAAATTAGTTTTAAACTTGGTACAGATCACGGGTCTATGCCAAAACAAAATGATATAGACCTCATCGAATTGGCTTAGACCACAACATTGAAAAAAAATATCACAAATAAAAGCATTTTCATTTATTTCTAATGTACTAAGAAAGCATATTTTCTTTACATTTCCATAACAATATCTTCCTTTCCTCACACCATTTATCAGACATCGACTGACCATGTAAGGTCCTTTGGGATAACTTTTATTGCTTTAAATCTGGAAAATCGGCATAGAGAATTTCGTCTATCTCTATTACAATTGACATAGACCAATGTCATTTGACCTAGAATTGGTCTATGGTTAATTTCGAACACTGGTATTGTGACAAAACCTTTCTTTGGGCGTCAGAATTACTGTAGATTTCTTATTGTACATGAGTACTTAATATGGCAAAATGACTACAAGTCAAATCGTGTGAACATGAATTTGCATGTGGTTTGTTAATCAAGTGTTCTTGCATGTATTTTTTAAACAACAGAAAAATAGAAGTGAATAATTTTGTTTTGCGAGTGATGCCTCTTGCGAAATTACGCAAAAATAAATTCCTTATGTATATTTAGGAATCTACAGTACCTTACTGCGGTACTGGGGCATCAGTGTTTCACAAACACATCTTGTTTATGTATATTTAGGAATCTACAGTACCTTACTGCGGTACTGGGGCATCAGTGTTTCACAAACTCATCTTGTTTATGTATATTTAGGAATCTACAGTACCTTACTGCGGTACTGGGGCATCAGTGTTTCACAAACTCATGTTGGTTATGAGTTAGTGGTTCTGCTACTTGATAATGCATTACGAACGGTTGACATTGACTAACTTCTCCGTTCATGCATTAACATGTTAACGTTGATGTAATCAGGGGTCAACATTAATGTTTGTCCGCTTGTCCGGTACCAGTGGAAAAACATTTCGGACAAGTGAATATTGATGGGCACTTGTCCGATTGGACAAGTGCTTTTTTTATGTAAAGAAGTCTCTAAACAATTTTGTGAAAAGTTTATCGGTAGTTGAGAGTCGGAAGTACATGTGTAATGTATGGAAAATGAACTTCGATCCCGATATCAATCGCTATGTAAACTAGTCGAGTCAAACTCAATCTGGATTGGTGTTCACTTATTGTGTACTACTTTCAATCATCCATGGATCTTACAGTCATTGATTCAAGACAGGAAGTCTAGATAAAATTTTGTTTTATGTGTTTGTTGTTTTTATCAAGAGAATAAGATATAAAAAAAATCAATCAAGCAGGTATAAAAATAGACTATATATTAAGTAAATTAAATACAGTTTTCAAGTTGACAATATTAGATCCTTTTTTTGAAGTTGAAGTTCGGACAAGTAAATATCTTTGTAACTTGTCCGAATGGACAAGTAGGGAAAAAAGTTAATGTTGAGCCCTGAGTAATGTTCAAATTGTTGCGACTGGTCACATACTCGGTAAAGCATCTCTAAGTAGTCTTGTCTAAGGCTAGAGGGTTTATTTGGAGTATTTTTAAAAGAATCTAGAATGTCAATATGTCAATTCCAACATGTCTATCTGTCCATGAGTATATGTATTGGTTTGTCAACACATCGGTGTGACATTGCTACGTACTGTTGACGTGTTGATTAGTCAATGTGGATGTATATATACAAGTGCGGTGAAGATGTGGATAATCTTCACACCAATGATAATCCCCAGAGTAGAAATGCATTCTTTAATTGCATGTGATTATTAAATAGTTCAGAGCAGGATTACATTTTGTACATTCCAATTGAGCCAATAATTTAATTTTCAGAGGAAAACAGTGATTACGGGTAGTGTAGAACCAAATGATGATGAATGTGACTGGCCAAGTGATGAAGAAAAGGAAGATGAACAATTATCGGTAAAGAACCCTGCGGTAAACACATTACGCAATAGGGACCTGTTGTACGAAAGATTTGAAGATAATGATCAAAATTTTTTAAAGAAGTTTTTTTACCAGCAAACATCACTAAGAAATTCAAAAGAGAGAGTGAGAACTGTGTCCATGGTTGTTCTTTCTTTAGATATAGAAATCATAATCGCCAATAGATACAATTTTGATCTTATTCATTACATGTTTTGTAAAATGGGTCCCATTTCTAGAAATCTTTAGCTTTGTTGAACAAAACATTTTGTAGATCTCCACTTTCTTTGTATTTGAAATGATATAAAAGATTTACAGTTGTGTTTCTATGTATTTAAAGTAGAAAATCGGCATAAAAGTCAAATATTACCAATAGATTGTTAGAAGACTATTGAAAGATCTGTTTTTGGTAGACAAGTATGTGATTTCCTTCATCGTAAATGGGGGCAAAGGTTTGTGTTCACATTTTATATCTTGTTAATATTGATATTGTAGGAAGATATGAAAAATAAAGCAAACGTAGAGGAAAAAGAAAAAGATGATAAGGACAAGAAGGAGGGTAAGCTACACATGTTTAAATATGATAAAAATAGAATACAGATATGAGATGGACTAAGGTCAGACCTGATGTAAGATTGAATATAGATTTATTTGAAAACATTCTCAAAAATGAAGAAAATTTTCAAAGACCTTATTTGTTAAAAAATTTCTTCAGCACACTCAATTTCTTCTGTCCAGGAGCAACTGTGTTCTTGATATGATTCTTTTTACAATTTTGATATTGCTTGTAAAAATTACTGTTGATGATGATGTGAATTGTCTCGGTAGCTGATGGTTAGATGACAGGGAAGCTATGATGTTGTAATTTGCGTCTGACTGGTAGTTATGGCGACAGTTGCCTACTGTCAATATGTCAAACTGCTGAATTGTAGACAACTTCTCTCTGACTGCTTCCACATCATCCACATCAAGACACACACTTCAGGCCACATTTAAAAATATGTTTGTTTCCCCTCTCCCGACCCTAAATTGCAGAGGAAGGTCGGTAGGTAGGTAAAAAGTTTTTTTTTTTTAGCTAGCAGAATTTTATTTATTATGAAATTCCCATAACCATTAACAATGCCCGATACCAAACGTCGTGAAGCACATCATCCATGTTTCCTCATCAAACTCGTATAGTCAGTTCTCGCGTAAATTCTGCTTTGATTGTCACGTTTTGCAATTAGGGAAGGTGTCGATATTTCGGACAGTACTTCATGTATTTTGGAAATGCTCATTATCTAACCATTAAACTTAGGCATTGGACTACATGTATACATATTGGTTGATTCGACGAACATTGGGTTTCATCAGAATTTTCTCTGCTATTTATGCCACATACTAACACTTAAATAAAGTTAGGGAGAATGTTGCAACTATGGACAATGGTGTTAGTTTTGGACACATGGTGTTATAAAATTGGTAAACTCGGTTGCTGTCTTTTATTTATGGTTCACTGACATTTTATGCTTTTGTTTTTTGCACATTATCTTAATTTGTATATGATAGTGATTTTGATTATATTTTTAAATGATATCGGTAGATCTAGTTTACCAGAAAACGTTTCAACGGGACTTGATTTTGCCGATCAAACAAAATGGATGCTGACATCAACCAATCAGAGCTGAGTTACACATGTGCATATAATTAGGTGTTTTCCAGTTTGTAAATATAGCATTAGTTCAGAAATAAGTTAAATTGAGAATGCTTCTGATTGACTGTCAAAAATATCGCATCCGTCCGAAATATCAACACTTTCCCCTACTGAAGAATACAACTTGCACACTGGATGCCCCGAATTCTCTTGTTTCCTCGCTCCTCGTATAGACAACATTTCTCCATCTCGATCTTGCAGATCACTAGTCCGAATTGCGAGCCGAATTCAATGTTAAACTCACTTGTAACTAATCAATAAAACAATCATGATTCTTGTACTTATTAATATCGATTAAAAGA
This sequence comes from Ostrea edulis, assembly GCF_947568905.1. Lineage (NCBI taxonomy): Eukaryota > Metazoa > Mollusca > Bivalvia > Ostreida > Ostreidae > Ostrea > Ostrea edulis. The sequence continues at coordinate 57,954,834 of NC_079169.1, read as the reverse complement.
AAATATCAATCCAAAATTCGATATTAAACAGAAACCAACAGTTGTAGTCAACCGAATTTTCACTGCCATTTGAGCAAACGAGTCTCGTGACTCAAAACAAAGCTCGACAGTTTGATAAAATGTTTTCAAGAGACTGTTTATGTGATGAAAGAACCCATAAAATCGATATTAGTAAGTACAAGAAGAATCGTTTTATTGATTAGTTATGAGCTTAAAATTGAATTCGGCTTGTAAGTATTTGAAATCAGCCAGAGAATGCCGCCTCCAGCTGGAGGCGGCGAAATTTCTAGATTTCGGACCAGAACACCTCCTGTATTCGTATTATTATTTTTTAATTTTGGATCGAAACCAAAGAAGATATAGAAAATTTTTGTCATTATAAAATACTGATCTGCACCAGAAACGACCTTGAAATTTTCTTAAAATTAAAAAAAAAAACTTCACCAGAATGGCGTAATAAAAACTTATGGGTCGGTGTGAATTTTCAGACTCGGTCGGGCGAGGGGAAACAAACAATATTTTTATTTTGGCCTCATAGAGAAATGCTTTAATGGGGCATGGACATGATTTGAGCTGAAAATTTTATTTTTTCATTTTTAACTATGCTTAACTAAGGGCTGTTCCAGAAATGATCAAATGGGGGGGTCGGGCGACAAATGATATTTTTTTGTGTGGGTGGTCGTATTTTTTCATATTTTAATTGGTCCGTGGTGGGATTGTTAATAAAATATTTATTATGGGTAGTGGGTAGTTTCTATTGTTTTATTTTGTGCCACGTGGGTGTTGAGTTTTCAGAATATTTTTATTGTCGCTCTTGTCGTGTTGGTTACAAAACGTCGGAGGGAAAATTGAAAACGTGCTTTCGAAATGCTGCTTTCGAAATCGAAAGTAACATAGAACTATTCGAGTTGTCGCTCTTTGCAGCCCATAACTTTCCATTACGGCACTCTTCAAATTAGAGGCTCGTTTAATAGGGTCCCTTTGGACGTGATGGCGGCGCGGCGAACTCTGTTCTGTAGACTATTACAGTTTACAGTGCATCGATTTTGGGAATATTTTGAAACCAATAGGTATTCCGTTTTCTAATAAAAATAAGCAAACCTTAGTTGATTTATACGAGGGTACCGATGCGTTATATTTATCAGTCGGTGTGATGGTGATATAGAGGCCTCCGGACGCGGGCTCCATTAGAAGACGAACGATTCGTGGAAAAACATATCCATACCCATTTCATGATAATAGCATCGTTTGGACTCCCAGTCTTTCCAACATTCCCGCCATAGATGCCTTTGATTGTTGATGTGACATCGTTTCTTCAGAACTACTGTGATACAATGTCGCACAGGCATTACCGCGTCATTGACTAGAATGTTTGTCCCGAAAACCTCGCGAGATTTGTACCGTTTTCATTTTTAAAAATATTTTTGTGGTGGGTCTGGTTAGTTTTTTTTTTTTTTTTTATTAGATGGGTCATTGTAAAATGAGTTTATTAATTTGATGGGTCATGGGGTAATTTTTAATTTTTTTTTATGGGTGCTTGGTATATACAAAAGGTGCCTCCCGACCCCCCCCCCCCCCCCATGTATTTATTTCTGGAATAGCCCTAAGGTATTTCTTGTGGTTTGTCAGCAAAAATTTGAATGTCAGTTGTTGAGGTACATGGTAGATACAGAGCTCACAATTCTTTGTTATGTGAACAAGGCTAGTGCAATGTTTCTGTTTATATCAGTTAAATACACCAGTAAAAGTTTTCTTTAAACACAATTTAATAGTTTCTAGTGTTTAGCACATCTCATTTTGTTATAAACATGCTATTTTCTATTAAGCAATCTATATGTAAAAAAAAATATATCGTGACACGAGCCTTATTTACATAAAGGATTGTTAGTGCTGTATCTCACTTGTAACTCAATAACTGATATTAAAATTTTGACTGACCATTAGAAATACTATAGTTAAGCATTGTAAACAATAAAAATGGAGAAATAGAATTTGAAAATTTTCAGCTCAAATCGTGTCCATGTCCCTTTTAAAAACAAGTAGAATTGTAATAAAGAATGTAGTAATTCATACAATTAAAGTCTCATATCTTTTGCTCTAATATATAACTTCTTGAAAACTGTCATAGTGGTTTTTTTTATTTTACAAAGGAACTTATTGTATGAAAGAAGATTCAAATTATCCCAAACAGGTGTTATCCCAATTTGTCTTACACCTGGCAGTTATTGCAGGAAGTAAATAAAACCAGTCACCAAACCAACTTGAAAGTTTTTTTTTCATCATTAGTTATAGTGTAATATTCTTTGTCAAAGTTAATAGTTTAATTTAAAGGTCACTTGTTTAAAGACCCAAAAAAAAACACTGTATGGTTGCTCCACGGATGACTGAATGTGAGCAGAGCTTATCCATGGTCAATGTTATTTACCTGGAATTTACCTGGCCAAGAGATCAGTTGTTGTGTATATTTTTATGATATACACAGGAAATTTCTCAGGTTATTACAAATTATGCTTAGTGTCTTGATTTGTGCAAAAAAAATAATTAAAAGTTCTACCTACATGCATACCGCATTTCTATTTCCCGTAAACCTTCAAACTTGGTCATATTTATGCATTGCAAATGACAGGTTTAACCCATTTCTAAACATTTGCTTTTTAAAACTTCTAATTAAATTGTTATATATCGTATGTAAATAATTTCCTAAATATAATATTACCCGGCGTGTCCTGGGAGTTCGCGGTGTCGTGGGTGTAGTACGTAAAATATCCATGTTTCGAGAGAATGAATAAATCCAAGTAGATCTGTGTACATGTACAACCAAATGAAGAATGGTCAAGATAACCCTCAATATGGGCCGTCTGTAGGGTTTCTGTAGCTGTAGTGTTTGCGTAATGGTGGTATCCCAAACAGAAGCTGACATGAAGTCTCTCAATATAACCATTATACATGTTGATGGGCTGCGCCAATAAAGAATTGTTCATGTTTTTATAAATATAAAGCCACAATAAATCATTAATAGAAAATATTCCAATAACTTTGTTTGTTTTTTTTTTTTTTTTTTATTATTATTATTGTTTGATTTCTGATTGTTTAATCTATAATACATGTATAAAGATGGAGAGAGAAAATACGATGATAAATTGCATTGTATAGGGGACGTTAGAAATTAAAATATTCTAGGTGCGAGTCAATGCTATCAAAACTCAGGTATACTGGGGCTTTCCTCGAGATCTGAAGACTGCCGATCATCATTAGCCATGATTGTTATCAAAACATCTTTCTCAGGTAGCTGTAGACCACCGTCTCTGCAAACGTCAATCAATCTAAGCTCTATTGTTAAAAGTTTGATTGACCAGCGGCTTATCATTGATCGCGACACAGGTAAAATTTGGGGGCGTTAACTTAAAGTTGGGTCTTTAAGTGCAGAAAGCTATAAAAGAGAAAGGATGGTTGGTGGTAGATTTGCTGAAAGGGTCACTAAAATTATGATTGTAATTGTTTAAAAGAGAAAACCAGACAGAAATAAGTTGGACTTAATTAAATAGTCATGGTATTGGATTGAATACATGTGTATTTGTAAATATTAAGGAAACTGCATGAATTTATTTGGTAAAGACCCTTTATGCCCCTGTAATCAGGAGATTCGGAGGCATAGTTTGATCACAAAAAACTTCTACCTTGGACATCACTTTTGATTGGTTACTTAGATCTAGAGATTTGATATTTCGCATGTGTAATGCTTGTGACAAGACCTTTCATTTGGTACCGAAATGTTTAACCTCATGACCTTGACCTTCGAGTTTGACCTACTTTTTAAAAACTTTAATGTTGGCCATAACTTTTAAGTGCTTAGTGCAAGGGTTTTCACATCTTATTTTTTGGTACCAGAATTTGCTGTCACATATTCTTTTTCTTCTTTTTTTTACTACAAAAAAAAATTTGATATAAAATCATTATTGCATTAGAATGGAAAATTTACTGTTGATGAAGATGTGAATTGTCTGGATAACTGTTAGTGTGATGACAGTGTAGCTGTTGATGAAGATGTGAATTGTCTAGATAACTGTGAGTGTGATGACAGTGTAGCTGTTGATGAAGATGTGAATTGTCTAGATAACTGTGAGTGTGATGACAGTGTAGTTGTTGATGAAGATGTGAATTGTCTAGATAACTGTGAGTGTGATGACAGTGTAGCTGTTGATGAAGATGTGAATTGTCTAGATAACTGAGTGTGATGACAGTGTAGCTGTTGATGAAGATGTTAATTGTTTTGATAGCTGATAGTTTGATGACAGGGAAGCTATGATGTTGTAATTTGCGTCTGACTGGTAGTTATGGCGACAGTTGCCTACTGTCAATATGTCAAACTGCTGAATTGTAGACAACTTCTCTCTGACTGCTTCCACATCATCCATATCAAGACACACACTTCATAGAGAAATGCTTTAATGGGGCATGGACATGATTTGAGCTGAAAATTTTATTTTTCCATTTTTAATGTTTAGAATGCTTAACTAAGGTATTTCTTGTGGTTTGTCAGCAAAAATTTGAATGTCAGTTGTTGAGGTCAGTGATTTTTCTACATTTTTTACAAGGGTCCTGTGGCTTTCGAATTGGAAAAAATTGGCAACATTTCAGTCAAATTGGGAAAAGTCAATTTTATCGTAAATAAGTTTTAAAATCATATCAAACATTATATTATCTTTATTTTACACATCAAATTTTCTTTAACCTTCTAAAATTTTCAACTTTTATATCCAAATCATCATTGCCATAACTTTTTGTTAAGGGGACTGGTTCACGATTTTTGATAAAAATATTTTTCATTTTTGATGTTAAACATTAGAAATGTAGCTCATTTAATGTTGACAGCCAAAATTGACCTTCTGAATGCAAGAATAAATGTAATATTTTAGCCTTAAATATGTGTTATGTAAACAAAGACTCGAGTCTTTTTATGTAAACAAACAAACAAGTGAACTATTGATTTTGTAATATAATGCATCTTAATTTTGCATAGTCACAAATTTTAACTTTTAGATGACACATTTCACCCCAAAAATGCTTGAAATGTGAGAGATATGATAATACTTAGATCGATATCCATTTCTTTTGAAAAATTCATAAGCAATAGCATACCGCAATCTTTGTTTACAAAACAAATAAACTCTCTAAAATGAGCTTCTGTGATGATGTATCACCTTAATTTTCATGTGAAATCCTTCAAACACATTAGACAGATTTTGATCATTAAAAGTCAAAAACAAAATTTTGGGTAAAATCGTGAATCAGTCCCTTTAAATCTTATGTATATAATTCACATCGATGTTTACTTTATTCAAATACGTTTTCCTTTCATGATTTTATTGTTGGGGAAAATGCAAGCTAAATTGGGAAAAAATTGGCAATTTTTAGGAGGGGAAAGGGCCAAAATTCGGACCCAAAATGGGCCTTAAAAAATCACTGGAGGTACATGGTAGATACAGCTCACAATTCTTTGTTATGGAAACAAGGCTAGTGTCATGTTTCTGTTTACATAAGTTAAATATACTAGTAAAAGTTTTTGACCCTGTGACCTTGACATGAGTTTGACCTACTTTTTGAAAACTTTAACCTTGCTAATAACTATTGAACAGTAAGTGCTAGAGCTTTGATATTTCACATGAGTATTCCTTGTTTCAAGATCTTTCCGTTGGTATTGAACCTTTTGACCTTGACATTTGACCTACTTTAAAAAATTTTTTTTTACATTGGTCATAACTTCTAAATGGTAAATATTGGAGCTTTCATATTGTACATGAGCATTTCTTTTGACAAGAGCTTTCTACTGGTACCAAGATATTTGCCCTTGTGACCTTGGCCATCTTCGGAATTGCCCATTATTGGGGGCATTTATGTTTCACAAACACATCTTGTTCTTTCTTTTTTTTAATATTACAAAAAAAAAAATAATATAAAGTCATTATTGCATTAGAATGGAAAATTTACTGTTGATGAAGATGTAAATTGTCTGGATAATTGTTAGTGTGATGACAGTGTGGCTGTTGATGAAGATGTGAATTGTCTAGATAACTGTGAGTGTGATGACAGTGTAGCTGTTGATGAAGATGTGAATTGTCTAGATAACTGTGAGTGTGATGACAGTGTAGCTGTTGATGAAGATGTGAATTGTCTAGATAACTGTGAGTGTGATGACAGTGTAGCTGTTGATGAAGATGTGAATTGTCTAGATAACTGTGAGTGTGATGACAGTGTAGCTGTTGATGAAGATGTGAATTGTCTAGATAACTGTGAGTGTGATGACAGTGTAGTTGTTGAGGAAGATGTTAATTGTTTTGATAGTTGATAGTTTGATGACAGGGAAGCTATGATGTTGTAATTTGCGTCTGACTGGTAGTTATGGCGACAGTTGCCTACTGTCAATATGTCAAACTGCTGAATTGTAGACAACTTCTCTCTGACTGCTTCCACATCATCCATATCAAGACACACACTTCATAGAGAAATGCTTTAATGGGGCATGGACATGATTTGAGCTGAAAATTTTATTTTTCCATTTTTAGCTCACCTGTACCGAAGGGTTAAGTGAGCTTTTCTGATCACATTTTGTCCGTCGTTTGTCTGTAAACTTTTCACATTTTCGACTTCTTTTCCAGAACCACTGAGCCACAAAAGCTGAGATTTATATGAAAGCTTTCTGATATAGTGCAGAACTTAAATTGTTAAAATCATGGCCCCCGGGGGTCGGATGGGGCCACAATAGGGGATCAAAGTTTTACATACAAAAATATAGGTAAAATCTTTAAAAATCTTCTTTTCAAGAACCACTCAGCCAGAAAAGCTGATATTTACATGAAAGCTTTCTGACATAATGCAGATTCAAGTTTCTTAAAATCCTGGCCCCCCGGGGGTCGGATGGGGCCACAATAGGGGATCAAAGTTTTACATGCAAATATATAGGGACAATCTTTAAAAATCTTCTCAAGAACCACTGAACCAGAAAAGCGGATATTTACATGAAAGCTTTCTGACATAGTGTAGATTCAAGTTTGTTCAAATAATGGCCCCTGGGGGTAGGATGGGGCCACAAGGGGGGATCAAAGTTTTACTTACAAATATATAGGAAAAATCTTTAAAAAATCTTCTTCTCAAGAACCATTGGGCCAAAGAAGTTGACATTTACATGAAAACTTTCTGACATAGTGTAGATTCAAGTTCGCAAAAACCATGGCCTCCAGGGGTAGGTTGGGGCCATAATAGGGACTACAGTTTTACATGCAAATATATAGGGACAATCTTTAAAAATCTTCTCAAGAACCACTGAACCAGAAAAGCGGATATTTACATGAAAGCTTTCTGACATAGTGTAGATTCAAGTTTGTTCAAATAATGGCCCCTGGGGGTAGGATGGGGCCACAAGGGGGGATCAAAGTTTTACTTAAAAATATATAGGAAAAATCTTTAAAAAATCTTCTTCTCAAGAACCATTGGGCCAAAGAAGTTGACATTTACATGAAAGCTTTCTGACATAGTGTAGATTCAAGTTCGCAAAAACCATGGCCTCCAGGGGTAGGTTGGGGCCATAATAGGGACTACAGTTTTACATGCAAATATATATGGAAAGTCTTCTGATATGGACCCATGTGAGCGATGTGGCCCATGGCCCTCTTGTTAATGTTTAGAATGCTTAACTAAGGTATTTCTTGTGGTTTGTCAGCAAAAATTTGAATGTCAGTTGTTGAGGTACATGGTAGATACAGAGCTCACAATTCTTTGTTATGGAAACAAGGCAAGTGTCATGTTTCTGTTTACATAAGTTAAATATACTAGTAAAAGTTTTTGACCCTGTGACCTTGACATTAGAGTTTGACCTACTTTTTGAAAACTTTAACCTTGCTAATAACTATTGAACAGTAAGTGCTAGAGCTTTGATATTTCACATGAGTATTCCTTGTTTCAAAACCTTTCCATGGGTACCAACATTTTGGCCCTTTGACCTTGAAGTTTGACCTACATTTTGAAAATTTTAACCTTGCTGATAACATTTGAACAGTGAGTGCTAGAGCTTTCATATTGCACATGAGCATTTCTTTGTGACAGGATCTTTTTACTGGTACCACAGTGATTGGGAAGGCCCTGCGCCATAGTCCCAGTCAGGTGAAAATTGGCGCATTAAATTATTTAATTCATGCGACAAAGTGCGCATTCATTATCGATTATAACTTACGTTTTTTTCTCTAGAAGTGAATTGGGTATGACTTACTTTTTTTTGTACTTTCATTTTTAATTCCTATGTATTCTGATACACCGAATCTCATTGGTTGAAGCAATACGTACGAATCAAAATAGATAACCAATAAACTATTTCCTCTTACACCACATCTCATCACGTCTTCTTATATGCTTATTCCCTAGCGTTTAAGCTTCGGAAGTCCAAGGACATATATAGAAACAACAGAAAATGGGGGGAAAATAATGGGAAAAAACGAGAGACCGTCTTCAAATACCAATACCGATAAAGGCATTATACCGTTGAGAAGGGGACATTGAAACAAAGAAGAAACATTTTCAAGAGTGGTGGAAAAGATCGTGGTCATGGTTCAGTTTCAATTAAAACAATAATGTTCCATTGCTCATTTGCTATTTATTGAAAATGGCCATTCAAAATATGTTGATGGCCCATTAAATCTGAAATTGGCCCATTAAAAACTTGAACCGTGGGGCCATAGTCCCATAGGCCATTTTGGCCTTCCCAATCACTGGTACCAAGATGTTTGTCCTTGTGACCTTGGCCATTTTTGGAATTGACCATTATCGGGGGCATTTGTATTTCATAAACACATCTTGTTTGGTACCAGAATTTGCTGTCATATTAATAGTATTTCACAAACATATCCTTTTTCTTTCTTTTTTTACTACAAAAAAATAATAATAATATAAAGTCATTATTGCATTAGAATGGAAAATTTATTGGTGATGAAGATGTGAATTGTCTAGATAACTGAGTGTGATGACAGTGTAGCTGTTGATGAAGATGTGAATTATCTAGATAACTGAGTGTGATGACAGTGTAGCTGTTGATGAAGATGTGAATTATCTAGATAACTGTTAGTGTGATGACAGTGTAGCTGTTGATGAAGATGTGAATTGTCTTGATAGTTGATAGTTTGATGACAGGGAAGCTATGATGTTGTAATTTGCGTCTGACCGGTAGTTATGGCGACAGTTGCCTGCTGTCAATATGTCAAACTGCTAAATTGTAGACAACTTCTCTCTGACTGCTTCCACATCATCCATATCAAGATACACACTTCATAGAGAATTATTTAAACCAGATTTGTGTTTAGAAATAGTTGCCTTCCAAATTTCATGTGTTTGAGCTTTTCCTCTTTTTTTTTTGAAGGGGAAGATATGAAGGGAATCCCACACTTCTGGCTGACCGTGTTCAAAAATGTCGACATGTTGTCAGAAATGGTCCAGGTAAGTCTTGAGTCCATACAAACATGTACAGTAATCTTTAATTCAATGATGGCAATGAAGTGGAGCTATGATGTTGTAATTTGCGTCTGATTTGTAGCCACGACGACAGTTGCCTGCTGTCAGCATGTCGGGCTATTAAACTGCAGACAAGTGATATCTGATGGCTTAGCATGCATCTGTCTAGTCGATCTTTTCTTACATTTTAACAAGATTTCACTTTGCTTCCCAGATAAATGTGAAGCTAATATTTATACAACGTAAAACAATTTAATTGAGTATTTCCTTATTGTGAAAATGTTATGAACCAGGAATCTAGACTTATCTTGGATAGATCTTTCTAGATGGATGTGTGGAGTTAATATATGTACAATAAATAGTTTGATGAAGTGTTTCCTTATTTTAAAAATGTTACATTTCAGGATCATGATGAGCCAATTTTACAACTCCTACAGGATGTTCAAGTCAAATTCTCAGAAGCAGACTCCATGGTGAGTGTTCTAATTTTAGATTTTAATTGAATTCCTTGTTAGTATTAAGTATACAGTCCTCCTAAAGCATTACCTGGAAATTCAGTTTTTCCTTCAAATCCATCAAGGCTTTAGAATTGGAGAACTCGCAGCTTTGATATTAAAGAATTTTGAAAGAAAATTTGACTAATGTGTACACTTTTTCATTTCTTATTTCAGGGATTTACGTTAGAATTTCACTTTGATACCAATGACTACTTCACAAACTCTGTTTTAACGAAGCATTACTCGATGAGATCGGAACCAGATGAGGAAGACCCTTTTTCCTTTGAAGGCCCAGAAATAGTCAAATGCAAAGGGTAGGTAATTGGTATTTCTGGAGAGTTAGTGGACATGTATCTATCTATCTAGCATATATAAATTTTGTTGATGGATGTTCTGATTTTTGTGTCACTTGAGATTACTATGGCTGCTATCCTTTTCATCTGTTTGTCCATTTGTTCCATTCTTAAAGGGACTGGTACGATATTTGATAAGGGCTGTTCCAGAAATGATCAAATGGGGGGGTCGGGCGGCAAACGATATTTTTTTGTGTGGGTGGTTGTATTTTTTCATATTTTAATTGGTCCGTGGTTGGACTGTTAAAAAAATATTTATTATGGGTAGTGGGTAGTTTCTATTATTTTATTTTGTGCCACGTGGGTGTTGAGTTTTCAGAATATTTTTATTGTCGCTCTTGTCGTGTTGGTTACAAAACGTCGGAGGGAAAATTGAAAACGTACTTTCGAAATCGGAAATCGGAAGTAACAGAACTATTCGAGTTGTCGCTCTTTGCAGCGCATAACTTTCCATTACGGCACTCTTCAAATTAGAGGCGCGTTTAGTAAGGTCCCTTTGGACGTGATGGCGGCGAACTCTGTTCTGTAGATTATTACAGTTTACAGTGCATCGATTTTGGGAATATTTTGAAACCAATAGGTATTCCGTTTTCTAATAAAAATAGGCAAACCTTAGTTGATTTATACGAGGGTACCGATGCGTTATATTTATCAGTCGGATCGGTGTGATGGTGATATAGAGGCCTCCGGGCGCGGGCTCCATTAGAAGACGAACGATTCGTGGAAAAACATATCCATACCCATTTCATGATAATAGCATCGTTTGGACTCCCAGTCTTTCCAACATTCCCGCCATAGATGCCTTTGATTGTTGATGTGACATCGTTTCTTCAGAACTACTGTGATACAATGTCGCGCACAGGCATTACCGTGTCATTGACTAGAATGTTTGTCCCGAAAACCTCGCGAGATTTGTACCGTTTTCATTTTTAAAAATATTTTTGTGGTGGGTCTGGTTAGTTTTTTTTTTTATTAGATGGGTCATTGTAAAATGAGTTTATTGATTTGATGGGTCATGGGGTAATTTTTTATTTTTTTTTATGGGTGCTTGGTATATACAAAAGGTGCCTCCCGACCCCCCCCATGTATTTATTTCTGGAATAGCCCTAAAAATATTTTTCATTTTTAATGTTAAACATTGAAAATATAACTCATTTAATGTTGACAGCCAAAATTTTGACCTTCTGAATGCAAGAATAAAAGCAATATCTTAGCCTTAAATCTATGTTATGTAAACAAAGACTCGAGTCTTTTTATGTATACAAACAAACAAGTGAAATATAAAGCATCTTAATTTAGCATAGTCACAGATTTTAACTTTTCGATGACACATTTTATTCCTGAAATGTGAAAGATATAATAAAACTTGGATCGATATCCATTTCTTTTGAAAATTTCGTAAACAATAACACACCACAATCTTTGTTTACCAAACAAATAATAAACTATCAAAAATGAGCTTCTGTGATAATAACCTTAATTTTTATGTGGAATATTTTAAACACATTAGACAATATATTTTGATCATTAAAAGTGAAAAAGAAAATTTTGGGGAAAATTGTGAATCAGTCCCTTTAAACTTCAATGCAGATTTCAAGTGTTCTTTAAACACTCAATTTTGATAATAAGCATATTTGATAATGTGTAGTTGTTGTATGATTGGTTAAAAAGATTGTCTGGTTTTGAATAACTACCCAGGAAAGCAATTTTCCAATAAATTTGCTGAAAGAAATAAAACATTTCATTATTTAACAACCTTTGCTTTGTCTCTTGAAAGAAGTGAATTAATTTTGAAAAGTAAATAATAACTGGGATGACATGCTGCAGTGTTGTGGAAAATGTTCATTCTCACAGAGACTACTGCATAAGTGTAGGAGAGGGTAGAATGGAATCATCATCAATCCATTGTCTGTCTGTCCATCTGTCTGGATATGCTTTTGTCGAGGATTATTTTCAAGAGAATAGAGCATGGATTTCCCTGAAAATTTGTACAGTCTGTATTGTACCTACTGCAACAGAGTTCATCTTCATGTCAAAGGATGTGTTCATTCTTAACTGAGCACAACAAATTCACTATTTACCACCATCCAACATGCCCTGAGGGGGGTATCAGTGCCGTTAGGACAGTTCTAGTTTAGGTAGGAGGGAAAATCACTGTGTCGTCATCATCATCAACCAGTTTCGGTTATACAGGTCATGGATTAATCCTTATGTCGAGGGTGTGGCCTGTCTGTAGATAGGGAAAGTATATCTGAATTGTTTAAGTAGGGAAAGTTTATCTAGATTATTAAGGTAGGGAAAATTAATCTTAATTGTTTAGGTAGAGAAAGTTAATCTGAATTATTTAGATAGGGAAAGTTTATCAGAATTATTCAGAAATGAAAAATTTATCTGAATTGTTTAAATAGAGAAAGTTTAAGTGGGGAAAGATTATCTTAATTCAGACTACTTGTCAATATATATTTATATTTATTTGCAGTTGTGAAATAGATTGGAAGAAAGGTAAAAATGTGACAGTGAAGACAATAAAGAAAAAACAGAAACACAAGGGGCGGGGAACGACTCGTACAGTGACAAAAACTGTACAGAACGACTCCTTCTTCAACTTCTTCAACCCGCCACAAGGTAAACTGAAATATCCTACTTCTACTTCTTAAAGCCACCACAAGGCTGTGATTGGTCGGTGATAAGAGTGATCCTGATTGATTGATTGAATATTGTTTAACATCCCTCTCGAGAATATTTCACTCATATGGAGACGTAGTTTGATTGTTGTTTGGAAATTTCCAGAGATCTCTATTTTTTTTAATTTTTTTTTTTTTTTTATCTCTTTTAGTGCCAGAAGAGGAAGAAGGCGATATGGTATGTTTAGTCTGTTATCCAAACAACACAGGCAGCTGGCATTACGGAAACATTGGGGGAGGGGGTCTATAGGAATCACCATCTCTGTCTGTTCAAATAAATAAGTGGGGGGGGGGGGGGGGGGGGGGGGGGGGGGGGTCTATAGGAATCACCATCTCAGTCTGTTCAAATAAAAAGCTTTAAAAGCTATCATTTTATATACTTGCTGAATTTGATTTTTTGTAACTTGTACAAATGATAAGTACACAAAGATAAAAATTTTAGTGACTTTGGGGTCAAAGATGATGCACAACATATAGATATTTTGGGGACTGTTGTTGGTTTTCTTGTTTATGAAGGTATTGAAATTACCTTTATAGATATAGGGGCCAAACAATTAAAGGGCATTTCTTGACTATGTCTTCATTAGCTATCGCGTTGATACAATTTTATTGAGCTAAATTAAGGAATCAACCCTATGACATGTATTATGCCCCATGTTATATATTCAAGATTTAGATAAATATGTACTTGAAGTTGTGTAACTATCTTAAAAGGATGAGGATCTGGAAGCACTTTTAGCAGCAGATTTTGAAATTGGACATTTTATAAGAGAAAGGATTGTTCCCCGAGCGGTGCTGTATTTCACAGGGGAAGCTCTGGAACAGGAGGATGATGTGAGTGGATAACCCCCATAGAAATAGTGCTTTGTATTGGACTCGAAATCAAGGATATCAAGAAAATTTCAAATATAGCTTTTACATGTATTACAAATGAAAAACTGTATATTGTGTTAAAATGTTGAGGTTATTTTAAAATCCGAATAATATTGAAACTATAATATATAGTGATAAGTATGAGATACTTTGAAATCTAAAATAATTTATATATTTTTTCCCCTTAGTTTGATGAAGAAGGTGAAGAAGAGGTAAGTGCCCCCCATTTTTTAAAAAAAAAATTTTTTTTTTTAGAAATCACCTGCATCCATATTAATCCTTAGCTGGTAGAGTAGTTTCTCTTTTGATTGGCTTTGAGTTGTGTGCACTGAATGGTTGACACGTTTCGTGTTGATGTTGTAGGGTGAGGGAGAGGAGGGCGATTATGATGAGGATGCTGACCCAGATTATAATCCTTCGGTAAGTTTAAGGCCACACATGGTCCTCTAGCCAAGCATGATGATACAGTTATCTAGTATTAGCTGGCAGCAGCATGATGGCTGACCAGATCAGTGCCCCAGACGGCAGAATTATGGACAAGAGATGGTTAACTTCTGTAAATTTTGGTGGTTAATTGGCAAAGGAAACAGCATTATGGCTCATCTGTTATAAACTTGACAGTAATATTTTGCTGAAAATAAACATTAGATAAAGACTTTGGTATGTTTTCTTTAAGAAAACAATGATTCGTTTTCTGTATGGAAATACAAGATCAAGAGATAATTCTTGACCTGCATTTGAGAGTTACTGTACTTTAAAGGTGAAAAGTAGATTTGTGTGAAATATCTATTTTTTTTCTCTTTTAATGCAGGCTTGAATGACGGGTAATGGATTAGGTACATGAAGGGCTTATACTGGTTCTGAAATGTATCATGAATACATGTTCATGGATAAACCATAATAAGAGATAAAGCCTATATAAAAGTTCTATGATTCAGAAATGTAAATAGTTATTTATATAGTACATTTTTTGTTTTTGTTTGTTTCATGGCAGGACATGATAAGGTTTACTTGCATTTTTCATATGTTAATTGGATTTTGAAATGAAAATACCAGAGAATGAAAATAAGGCTTCTCATATGGAAAGTTTTGACAAATGACAATGTATTCATGACAAGCCGACTTTATCCAACAGAACATTATAAGCTCACAGTGTGTCTAATGAGCTGTAGAAGTTATGTGTGATAGTGAAAAAAAAAACTTGTCTGGTTGAATTTGATGAAAATGAAGAAGCTCGAATGCAGACGTTTTCTCTTGATCATGTATCTATACATTTTGTATTTCAAACATAGTGCTTGAACAATTTAGATATATATAAATAATGAAAGCTGTAACCAGGCAAGTTACATCCTGTATTGATGGATTGCATGGTCTGAAGTATGATTGCATGATGCAAGGAAGATGACTGGTTAAAACTAAATGATATCAATATCAAAGTACTGTATAGAACGTGTATGTACCCCTGCTTCGATTAGTTTGGTTGTAAGGATATTTATTGATTTTTTTCATCTTTTGGTTTTGTTTGCAACATCATTCTTTCAGGGAGGTGTAATTGCATGGCATGACCCTCAGAAATTTCTATCAAAGATCAGCTTTCAGTGAATGTTAAAATCGCACTCAATAATTTTGAGTATTGAAATGATTAATGCAAAATAATGGGCCACTTGGGATCAAAGATCTTGGGTGCATTGTTTTTGGTCTGCTCCTCAAACTTCATCTTCGACCTTGGTAATAACTCTTAAAATATACAAGATAAGAGACATCTTTTCTGACAAATTCAATGGTCAAAATTTGCAGTAGGGCCTAGCACTTCACAAACACCTTCTAATTTGCAATAGGAAAGAAATCGAAAGAAAATTGCAAGTCTTGGGATTTAATTGTGCAGTTAAAGGCTGTCCGATTGAAATCATGAATGCAGTGATACGTGATTTTAGAAATTTATAACACATATTTGTTTTTCTTTTCAGAATGACCCTAACAAGCCAACGGAGTGCAAGCAACAATGATAAATTCTTCTTAGTGACAAGTTATTTTAACAGCTTTGGTAATCTCTGGGTGCAAGACAGTGAAAAGCAAGAATCTCTTCTCCATTTAGAATCTAAAACAATTCTTTAAAATATCTGAGCAAGAAAATGGAATTGTGAAACTGTTTTGATACTTCCAGTAAAAGTAATTTAAACTGTTTCACCAACATGCGAATTCAGGAACTTCAACTCTTACATGCTCAAGATATGAAATGCTACTATTGCTTACCTCCCCCTTGGTCAGGAAGAAATTCGCACAAGACGCACAATATATTCCGACATGTTTGTGTTCATGCTTGTACATGAAGCGAGTGAAATGTGTTATTGTATTTTATTTTATTTTTTTGCTTTGTTCATAATTATTTACGAAAAGACACACATCCGATGTATACTTGTATGTATAATAATCTGTGAGGATCAACATCAGATTCCATAAATTAGTTGACTAATTTCACAAAGATGCATGTTAATGTTATTGTCGAGGAAAATAAAGAAAATCTACAGTTTGTAAATTGCAGTTTTGTTATAAAGTGCATTAATTTAATAGAAGAAACATGGTGTATGACGGTGACTGTACGTTCTTAAGGGGGGGGGGGGGGGGGGGGGATAAAACCCACAGGTGTTTATTTTCTTGAGGGGGAGGGGGGTCTGGGTAATAAAACCTCACAGGTGTTCTTTGGGACAAAATGATCTGTGTTACATAAGGTACATGTTCAGTATGTGCATTGATAGTCGGAGGAACTACTTAGTAATTTATCCTCGGTTGTCTATAGGGGATCGACGTGTTCAAAGAATAGTCTACCTCAAACACTCTTAGATCCTTTTTGTTAAATATAAGAGCCCCTGTTCTGTTGCGGCGTGGACTTCAGAAGGATTTGAAGAAGTTTTTTAAGAGGTTATGCGACAGTCCTGATGGAATTGAGGAAATCTTTGAATTCACTAAACGTGTATTGTCGCTGAAAATAATATTTCAAATAGCACTTCATAACCTGTGGATTTTAGGCTTGTAAATGGAAAGGAAAATTTATGAAGAATGATGACTAATTTAATTTGTTTGTAGTCATCAATAGAACCAGTAGCGTAGTTTAAAAAAGATCCGATTCTTCATCTGTTTGAAACATGCCGTATGGAATTTTGATGTGAAGCTTGTGGTATCGCAAATTCAAAAAGACGTAGGCGTTTTTAAGAAGTCCTATTTAATACAACGTAATTTGTCAATTTACTGTAGAGTTTAGCAGAATTACTGAAATCCAATTTATAATCAAGTAACCCCCCAAATTGTTCGATAAGAATTTCTTCAATGAAAAAAAAAAAATGCTCCTCTCCCATTGAGTCCCCAAATTTCGGGCTCCCTGTAGGCGATGTAGTTTTCTTGAACTGAAACAAAACGTCGCTCTCACTCTGACCCGGGTATCTCGCTCTCGCAGTTAAAACAATTGACGACGCCATGCCAGGAAGACTCTTCTTTCGCCGCGATACGACAGCCCAGACAGGCATGGCGGAGCTAGGGGGATTTTGTTATACTTGAAAGTTGAACAATACGAATTTAATTGTTTTATCTTAAGCAGATCTTTTGATGATGGCTGCATTCATACGAAGATCACCCGTTGGCTAGGATCTGTTTAATAAATTCTCATGTTTTCGATTAAAAGGGGGAAACATGAAAAACCGGAATGATATCCTCCTTGACCAGTGGAATGAGATGATGAGTGATCTTGATAAGAATGCCGAGGAAGTTGTGCAATGTTATATCTTTAAGGTGCAATTGCTCATTTGTTCATATCTTGTCAGTTCCCAAATGTTTCATGAAGTTAACTTTAAAGTATACCTGAATGAAAATGTATTCGAACGATGCAATTTCAAAGTGGGGACATATGTTCACCCCCCCCCCTTTTTTTTTTTAAAGAGAGGGTTGTGAACCAATATGAATACACAAACAGGCTTCTCTTTTTTTGCCTGATTCACACGTGTATGCACTATACTTGATCTGTTGTCTTCATTTTGTCACAATCCACACTGTTCAATTTCTACCTCGGTTTCTGGGAAATTAATTAATGTTATCGGTGTTTTTAAACAACATTGAGCACAAGTAAGATTGCATCACAAAAATGAAGGATAATCTACTTGCTTTGATGTGGGCAAAGATCACAGAAAACGAAGTTTAGAGGGGTCTCGAGCAAAGTATTTGGTAAAGCCACGGAAATGCTTGACATCCTCATCTTTGCAGGAATCGGAATGTGACCAAAGGTCATGACTCTTTTAACCTTGTACACCTGTCACTTTCTTGTCCTACAGAAGTAAGATCACTTGATCGTGCGAAGTTTGGCGAGTTTTGCGCTCGATAACATATCTTTCTTTGATCCTTTCGATTTGTTTTTGCTCCAGTGACAGCTTATGATGAAGAAAACAAGATTTTCGCTACAGAAAGGGATATATTATTTTTAACATGGTATCACATATATATTGTAAATTCAAATGGCGGAAGTATATAGATAAAATTAGAAAGAATCGGGTAATTTGGAATATGTAAAATTGTCTTGAATAAGGAAGAGGAGTATTGTATTTACTTTTACATGATACCTATTTGACTGCGCGTTTGCTGATGGCTACCTATAGCACTGCATGTAAGCGAAGTATAGGAATTAGTCGCAGATTGTGGCGAGGAAGTCTTCATCGCGTACTACGTTTTAAACGCATTGTATGATACAGGTCGTTTTAACTGACAATTTTATTCAAACAATATTTCAGAATCTACATTTTACATACACATCTGTATGCAATGAAGATTTGGAAACGAACCAAAAGGCTTATATTGATTCTCTATTTTATAATTTTTTTTTTTTTATTTTTTTTTTAAAGAAGTCATATTAGCAGGGCCGTAAATTACATGGAGGCGGAGGAGGCAGCTGCCTCCTCCAACTTTTGAGCCAAAAAAAATTAAAATTTAAAGTTCATTAGAATTTGTTGTTTCCAATAACTAAGAACATGATACCTCCCTTAAAAAGCATTCCAAATCTTTCTTTTAGAATGAGTTAGTCAAGTAACATCTTAGAAGGCCCTAGAATCAAGGGGGCCGCCTAATTTCCTGCCTCCTCCAAATTGAAGGTTAATTTACGGCCCTGTATTAGATAATATTAATACACGCATTTCCTTATTTCTTTTAAATCAGTATTGCATTAAAATTCGATATGTATTAAAGATTCTTGGTGGGGCTTTTTTTTTCATTATTATTTTAAAAAATTGTATTTATTTTTTTTAATAAGATGAAGGTAACACTAGAGACTGAAGGAAATATTTATTACTACATGAAATTTATTTTTGTTTTGCTTAAGTATATGCAGGGGGGTGGGGTGCGAAAAGGGCATGTTTATTTTTACAGGTACCGTAAATATACGTAAGAAGGACGAATAACAAGAAATGAACATAATTTTACTTTATTACAGCAGTTATGATTTAGAAATTTTTTGAAATCCTTTGTTCAAAAATTGACGTTGATATTTCATTCCGTGAAGATGACTTGTGGTGGATTGAGACCACCTAAGTGTTACACGGGTACCCGAGTTTCTATCTTGCAGACAATCTTAATGATTTGACGTTAACATTTCAAACTTTTCAATCATAAACCACAAAAGTATTTGACTTGAATGTTAAAGACCGATCATAATATCTTTTGAATGGCGAAGCACCTCATAAGTGTGTAACAATATATATGTTTCACGCGATGGATGATTTTTTTCCCCCCAATCAATTGATAAATGATTTTGTGAAAGTACAGGGGTGCATTCCTTAAATAACCAACCCTGTATTTTGAATCTATTGCTTCCAAAAATAGCTCATCAAAAAAAATCTAATCGATAATTTACAACGTCGTGGCGTGCATTATGATTAATTTAAATAACTTATGTTTTGGGGGTTTCGATAACAAATACTTATCTGTGTAATAATTTGGAAATATCATTGACCTAATAATGTGACAATGAGGCGTTGGAACATCAAACAAATGATACAAAGCTTGTTTTTAGCAAAAAATACATGTCCTTCTATTGGTAATTAGTCATGCCTAGCTCATATATCGTCCATTATCATAGACCACTCTGATTTGATCTCTCTCTGGATGTTGTATCTCACATTTAAAAAAAAAATCTTTGTTTTGGGATAACGTATTAAGGTATGCTTCCGCCCGCCTTTTTCAACCCGAGACTACAGAATCGAGCGCACCACAAAAATCCGAGCGCGATTCTGTCACGTAGTCATTGTCTTCCAATCAAAAGTTCAGTAAACCAATCTACGTGCTGAGAGGCCGGTTTGTGGAGGATACATGTGCCACCCACCGAGGCACGTACATCATTTGAATTATCATTTTTTTTTTATTCTTCGTGAACAATGAAGGGTATGGTCTACTTGTGATTGTGTAAAAATGTAATTATTTGGCAATGGTTTGGTGATACGGATCTCCAGGCAAATTGAGACTAATAATGAAATACAATGCCGATAGATATTCAAAATCATAAGGCATGTACATGTATGTTGTAACACAGCCCCCGCTCCTCCTCCTACTGATCAAGTCCATGGTAGCTCTCAACTTACCTCTTGGCTACATCTCCCCCTCCCCCCTTCCCCCTTCCGTATTCCAAAATATGTTCTCTGCATTTTTTATTAGATTTAAACAAAAGATCTATAGTCACACCAAACAGTGCTTCAACTATAGTTTCTGATGGCCGTTTTACCCAGAAACGTTTACTCGATACTATATTTAGTATTATGATAAATGTTTGATTATATGGACAAAAATATAGATACCACCGAAAGAACAGTTGCTGACTACGGTTTGTGGCGGGTGAAATTAATTACCAAAGACATTAAAATCTGTAATTTTTCGGAAATAGAGAGAGCGAAAAAAAAGAAGAAAATTTCACATTTATTCCAAAGCGCTTTCGCCTTGCGGCTTTTCAGTGGAATCATTTATTCCAAAGCATATATATATATATATATATATATATATATATATATAATATTCAGTCACAAGAAAAAATGAATTTTCAGACTGTTTACAAATATTTGATTGAACCCAAGTAAATGGGATGAATGTAATATAATACCATGAAATAATTATCGTGATCGATCAGAAAAAAGAGCCTCCTGAAATGAGGTAAATATACTTTTATACTACCACAAATTTCAATATTCTTTATATAGAACGATAGCTTAAAAACTTATATTTGCTAACTGTAAAGTTTTTCATGTTTTAGTCACATTAAAATCACTTAAACTGTTCATGAAGTTCAATAATAGGCCTACATCTTAATATGTATGAAAATCGGTAACTTTCTAATGCAAAAACTTCATAATTTTTCTTCTGCTTGTGCCTTCAATATCAATATTCTCTATAATATATCTTAGATGCAGTAATGTTTTAATTAAAGGTTATTTCGATGACTCTTAACTTATGAAATTCTGCATTTTCAAATTTTCCTTAAAAGATTGAACGTTGGTTTAATTCTAACTTGATGTAATTTTTGTGGATATAGTTCACCACTATGTTACAATTAAGCTGTAAACCACCTGTAATAATCGTAAAAGGAAGAAGCCCAGCGAAAACGGCCCATTGAATATTTTTTTTTTTTGATAAAGGTCGACATTATTACGCCAAAGAAAGATGCAACTAACGTTTTGGGATAGGAAATATTGAACTACCAAGGCACTGCCTATCAAATTAGTGTGGAAGCAACGTTATCCTCAAGAAGTGTAAATTCGAGCTTGTATAAAACCTGACATCCGGGGCACATAAAGGGCTCGAAGTCTTAAATTGGAACCACAAGAGTGTAATTCATCAATATTATTATGCTAGCGTCTTAATTCATGTAGTGTATCGAGTTTCTTCAAACCCCGACCTCGGGATCCAGGTGGGACTACAGTAGAGGTTTGAAATCTTATATTGGAATGCATTGTATATTGAATACATCTCAGGAACCACTATGGTACAATCAATCGTATGCAAGCATCCCCATAGAGTGTATATTCGATTTTTTTTCAAACCACGACCCCAGGACCGAAGAGGAAGGGGGCTGCAGTAGGGACTTTAGGTTGTACACAGAAATAAACATAAACTCTTTTTAAAAAAGCTTTTCAGGAATCACAGGGACATATTTGGTTAAATCATCTGGGTACAGTTTGTCAAATTATTGGGGAAGTATCCTTGAATATATTCCAGTAGTTCAAAATGGGGGGGAGGGGGGGCACTCTTAATGCGTCCCAAATCTCTGTACAAGCAAGGTGAATCGGGTAAGCTTTGTGGTCCAAGAAACTCTTGTCTTTCATTTGTACGTTTGAAATATCGTAATTGTTTATTTCCAATGTTTTGTTCATATTTTTTATCATTTTATTTTAATTCAATTACCGACAAAGGGATTGACAATGGATACTACCTTAATCATCGTCATAAACTTCAGAATTTGCTGTAACATTTCCGGTGTCAGTATGATCGGCTCAAATGTCGTAAAGGACAATGTACTTTGCAGATACGCCATCATATATTTAGAGCGGTACAATATCATGTAATCATTATCATTTTATTAGACAATATTTATCAAGCTGCTCAGGAACGATCATAACAATTAAATCTTATTCACAAAGTTCTAGAACCCAACTTTAATAAACGTGAAAAAGGAAATTATTTATCGACTTGCACGCAAAATGTATTTGTGACTTTTGAATTCCATTTTCCTTTTTTTATATCAGCAAATAAGAAGAAGTACATTTCATCCACATTTTCTGAAAGAATCTAAGAAAGCTCCACTAAAGAAGGGTTGATAATAAATGATGACATTATCTAGTTAATATGAGCAATTTTAGCGATTGTATTTATACAATGATATAAATTTAACCCATTTGTAAAGGAAGCATTTGGTCATATTGAATGGACCGTAAATCTTTCGCAGTTTATGCAAACAATACAACTGATTCTATTTACAGTCAGTCGATCAGATTATCTAAATATGTAATTGGAAATGGATTGACAACCGATTTTCAGATATGAAAGTTAGTTTTTGTCTGACTTTGATGCAACCAGATGATTATCTTTGTAGTTAGATTTAATAGATTAAGCCCAATGACGTCTGCCTGAAAATAGGCGAAATGTATTGGAGAAGAATTCTTTCAATTCTGAAAGCTACACCGGAATCTTTACCCTCGTTACACCTTAAGTATGCGAAATGAATCAATTTGGCAAAACAAGCAAGAAAACTATCCATCCACTGATTTCTTTTTGTGGTTATTTTGTGCAGGGAGTGTTATAATATTTGGCCCACAACTAAATTAATTAATTGAAGGCTGTGGTTTAGCAATCCATTGAAAACAGTTAACAAACTTGAAAAATATCTTCATTCAATTTTTAAGTATGGAACAGTTTTCGCTTCATGCAATCAAGTTCCATTCTTGGGATTATACAATAAATGAATAACTAAATAAGACCACAGCAGTACCCGCTTTTTGTTCAGTGTTTGCCAAGTCATGATGTAAATTTTTGTGTGTGAAGACGAACGGTTTGTGCACTTTTTCCCTCTAGAACCATTAAACGTACCTGTCACCAAAGCTGTCCGTTATAAATGACTTTTGTCGTCAATTTTCAGCTCGTGTGGGTCACAATTTAATGATTGCGGCTCCTTCTACTTTATCTCTCGGGCTTGCAATTCCATCCTACACTTTGATCTTTGGGCTTCGGTAATATACTCTCTAACGAAATTAAGAAATTTGATGACGGCGTTTTCATGAAAGATATTGTCAACAGGGGTATTTTCCCTCGGAAGAACTCCTGCTAAGAAACTATAATGAAAAACGATGTCGCCCGTTTACAAATTGGTGTAAAAATTTAATTACGAAATCACCTTCAAAATATTACAAAAACTTTTGTCAACAACGCCCCATTGTTCAGAAATATTTTCATCTCGATTTTAATATTATAATCCTTTTTGATTAAAACATAACACGAAATAAATACCAGCCGTTTATCTCTCCCCTGTATCTACAACAAAAGGAATTTTCTTTCAGAAGTTGACAATTCCTGAATCAAATTGGTGTCGTTATCAAAGAGAATCGGACACAGAACTGTATGATTAGGTGATTAATATTGGCAAGCTATCATCTGCCCACCTCCATATAGAATTTCTACGAAACATTTTATTACTCAATTTTGAACGATGACTTGTTAGAAGTCAACAATGCAGGCTACACATAGACAGGTACATCATATAAAGTACAAGCTTGGTTATATAGTAGGCTCGGTAACAGGAGGACTTAGCAGAGTAACTTAGTATGATAGACGAATAAAAGAAAAAAAAGTATAAGTAATGGCGCTTGTCATCGGAGTACAGCCATGCATTTTGAAACATGTCGTCTAGAAAACCCTGAAGTCATATCACATTTCTTAAATAACCATAAATGACCCCATAACCACTTTAATTTGAGAAGTAAGAATGCAACGCATCCTTAAGATCGCAGTGTATCGTTTTCAAAAATTGTACTTTCAAAACATGAAGTGAAAAACTATAACGACAGATATGAAAATGCGAACAGAAAGAATGATTTGTGCTAGACTTTTAAAAATGTATATATCTAAAAATATATTATTAAAAGTATTATTTGAATGACAATTAATTTTCTTAGAAGGTAATGCTGTTATTTTTCTTACATGCCGTTTGCTCTTTGAGGTTATAGGTGTCTGAGCGTCAGTCACATCGCTACTCGTTGGCATGTTTCATGCTTCTCGTAGAGACTCTATCACCAATCGCAACGTCTCGGGTCTTATCGGCAAGCTCGGGAAATGCATTCGAATTAATGCAATAAAAAGACAGTAGATATATTTTTATCGTCATAAGATACTGATTTGATACTGGAGGTTACCGTTCTACATTCGAGGTTGTTTCCGCTTGTCGTAAAGGCCCGAGAATGTGCGATTGACACTAATACTTTTCATTGTCCATATAACCGTTATATTTCCACCGAAATTATATGACTGAAATGTT